>NW_027285953.1:522500-540000 GCF_036169615.1 Heliangelus exortis | reverse complement strand
CGGGACCGCGCGGCCGTCACACAGCGGGGTTCGGTAAGGAAGCCCTCGGGCGCTCGCTCCCCCGGCTCGCGCGGGGGGAAGAACGGGGCCACACCTCGCACACCACGGGAAGCGAACGGAAAAGGAGGCCACCCTGCCCGCTCACCGGACTCGGCCGCGGCTCCCCATCACAGGGAGGAACGCGGAAGAGCCGGCCCGCCGGGGGCCCTCTCCGACACGACCCAGCACAAAGCCTCATCGCTCGACAGAGAAAGGACAGAGGAGAGAAGCCAAAGAAGCGACGGCCCACGCGGCCGCACCGTGCCCTGGGAAAGCGGCGGCCACGCCACGCGTAGCCATGCGTTCGAGCCACCGAGCGCGGGCTGCGAGAGGTACTCCGGAGGCGTCAGCACCGGCAGGCGCCGGCTCAGCGTGGAGACGCTCTCCCACCCCGGCCCGGGGAAAGGAGGGGGAGAGGCCAGTGCGGCGCACCGGCACGCGGACGGATCTCTCTTTGCAACGGGAAGGAGCAGGGAGGCGTCACCGGCCCCCACCACCTGCTCCGGGAACCACAGGCTCCCTTTTCCTTTTTTCCCCCTTGATCGTGCCCCAACGAGGGTGACGCACCCGACAGGGCCGTCTTCTCAGCGTTCGAAACTCCCGGCGACCGCCGCCGGACGCCGGGTCCGAAACCCGGAGGGAACCGCTCATCCCTGCCGGGGATCGGTTTTGCAGATGGAAGGAAAAAAAAAAAAAAAGCCGACCCGCAGAGCACAGAGCCCCGACACGGGTAGCACACGGGGAGCAGGGGGAAAGCCACTGAGGGAAGGCAACCCCAAAGCCGCCCGAGTTCAGCTGCCCGTCAAAAGGTGGGACGACCGGGCTGCTGTTTCCCCCCAGCCCGGCTTTTGCACGGGCTCCGGCTTAGGGCCAGGAAAGGAGAGGGGGGAAAGAATAAAATCATCTCGGTGAGCTCCAGCTTAAGGCCGAAGGAAAAAGTAAACGACAAGAGCAGAGAGAGGCTTCACCGACAGCCTCCTTCACCCTGTAAAAATCCACCAGTCCCCGGGCTCAGTAAAAGTCATAGGGCTCTCCAGCACCGCAAACCTGGGGGGAAAACCAAAAGCGGTGCAGCTGGGACCCCACCACCAGCTGGCACACTCAAAACACAGCACTCCATAAAGGAGGGCAGTGCCATCAACGAGCCCACGGGGACGCAAGGGGAAGCCGCGGCAGGCTCGGCAACCCCGGGACATCTGCCTTGGGCCTTCCTGGGCATCGAAGCCAGGGGCCGCAAAAACACCCACTACAGCGGGCTCCAGCTTAGGGCCGGGGACACGACTATAAAAGGAAGACGGGGCGCCGCCGCCCCGCCGTCTACCAGCTTTCTCCCGGGCTGCTCGGCTCCCGGCGGACGCCCCCAGAGCCGAGCAGGGCTCCGGCTTCGGACCGGAGCGAGAATAGGAAAGAGACGGGGCGCCGCCGCCCCGCCGTCTACCAGCTTTCTCCCGGGCTGCTCGGCTCCCGGCGGACACCCCCAGAGCCGAGCAGGGCTCCAGCTTAGGGCCGGAGCGCGACTATAGGAGGAAGGCAGGGCGCCGCCGCCCCGCCGCTTACCGGCTTTGTCCCGGGCTGCTCGGCTCCCGGCGGACGCCCCCAGAGCCGAGCAGGGCTCCAGCTTAGGGCCGGAGCGCGACTATAGGAAAGAGGCGGGGCGGCGGCGCCCCGCCGCTTACCGGCTTGACCCGGGCTGCTCGGCTCCCGGCGGACGCCCCCAGAGCCGAGCAGGGCTCCAGCTTAGGGCCGGAGCGAGAATAGGAAAGAGACGGGGCGCCGCCGCCCCGCCGTCTACCAGCTTTGTCCCGGGCTGCTCGGCTCCCGGCGGACGCCCCCAGAGCCGAGCAGGGCTCCAGCTTAGGGCCGGAGCGCGACTATAGGAGGAAGGCAGGGCGCCGCCGCCCCGCCGCTTACCGGCTTGTCCCGGGCTGCTCGGCTCCCGGCGGACGCCCCCAGAGCCGAGCAGGGCTCCAGCTTAGGGCCGGAGCGCGACTATAGGAGGAAGGCGGGGCGCCGCCGCCCCGCCGCTTACCGGCTTGTCCCGGGCTGCTCGGCTCCCGGCGGACGCCCCCAGAGCCGAGCAGGGCTCCAGCTTAGGGCCGGAGCGCGACTATAGGAGGAAGGCGGGGCGCCGCCGCCCCGCCGCTTACCGGCTTGTCCCGGGCTGCTCGGCTCCCGGCGAACGCCCCCAGAGCCGAGCAGGGCTCCAGCTTAGGGCCGGAGCGCGACTATAGGAGGAAGGCGGGGCGCCGCCGCCCCGCCGCTTACCGGCTTGTCCCGGGCTGCTCGGCTCCCGGCGGACGCCCCCAGAGCCGAGCAGGGCTCCAGCTTAGGGCCGGAGCGCGACTATAGGAGGAAGGCGGGGCGCCGCCGCCCCGCCGCTTACCGGCTTGTCCCGGGCTGCTCGGCTCCCGGCGGACGCCCCCAGAGCCGAGCAGGGCTCCAGCTTAGGGCCGGAGCGCGACTATAGGAGGAAGGCGGGGCGCCGCCGCCCCGCCGCTTACCGGCTTGTCCCGGGCTGCTCGGCTCCCGGCGAACGCCCCCAGAGCCGAGCAGGGCTCCAGCTTAGGGCCGGAGCGCGACTATAGGAGGAAGGCGGGGCGCCGCCGCCCCGCCGCTTACCGGCTTGTCCCGGGCTGCTCGGCTCCCGGCAGACGCCCCCAGAGCCGAGCAGGGCTCCAGCTTAGGGCCGGAGCGCGACTATAGGAGGAAGGCGGGGCGCCGCCGCCCCGCCGCTTACCGGCTTGTCCCGGGCTGCTCGGCTCCCGGCGGACGCCCCCAGAGCCGAGCAGGGCTCCAGCTTAGGGCCGGAGCGCGACTATAGGAGGAAGGCAGGGCGCCGCCGCCCCGCCGCTTACCGGCTTGTCCCGGGCTGCTCGGCTCCCGGCGGACGCCCCCAGAGCCGAGCAGGGCTCCAGCTTAGGGCCGGAGCGCGACTATAGGAGGAAGGCGGGGCGCCGCCGCCCCGCCGCTTACCGGCTTGTCCCGGGCTGCTCGGCTCCCGGCGGACGCCCCCAGAGCCGAGCAGGGCTCCAGCTTAGGGCCGGAGCGCGACTATAGGAGGAAGGCGGGGCGCCGCCGCCCCGCCGCTTACCGGCTTGTCCCGGGCTGCTCGGCTCCCGGCGGACGCCCCCAGAGCCGAGCAGGGCTCCAGCTTAGGGCCGGAGCGCGACTATAGGAGGAAGGCGGGGCGCCGCCGCCCCGCCGCTTACCGGCTTGTCCCGGGCTGCTCGGCTCCCGGCGAACGCCCCCAGAGCCGAGCAGGGCTCCAGCTTAGGGCCGGAGCGCGACTATAGGAGGAAGGCGGGGCGCCGCCGCCCCGCCGCTTACCGGCTTGTCCCGGGCTGCTCGGCTCCCGGCGGACGCCCCCAGAGCCGAGCAGGGCTCCAGCTTAGGGCCGGAGCGCGACTATAGGAGGAAGGCGGGGCGCCGCCGCCCCGCCGCTTACCGGCTTGTCCCGGGCTGCTCGGCTCCCGGCGGACGCCCCCAGAGCCGAGCAGGGCTCCAGCTTAGGGCCGGAGCGCGACTATAGGAGGAAGGCGGGGCGCCGCCGCCCCGCCGCTTACCGGCTTGTCCCGGGCTGCTCGGCTCCCGGCGGACGCCCCCAGAGCCGAGCAGGGCTCCAGCTTAGGGCCGGAGCGCGACTATAGGAGGAAGGCGGGGCGCCGCCGCCCCGCCGCTTACCGGCTTGTCCCGGGCTGCTCGGCTCCCGGCAGACGCCCCCAGAGCCGAGCAGGGCTCCAGCTTAGGGCCGGAGCGCGACTATAGGAGGAAGGCGGGGCGCCGCCGCCCCGCCGCTTACCGGCTTGTCCCGGGCTGCTCGGCTCCCGGCGGACGCCCCCAGAGCCGAGCAGGGCTCCAGCTTAGGGCCGGAGCGCGACTATAGGAGGAAGGCAGGGCGCCGCCGCCCCGCCGCTTACCGGCTTGTCCCGGGCTGCTCGGCTCCCGGCGGACGCCCCCAGAGCCGAGCAGGGCTCCAGCTTAGGGCCGGAGCGCGACTATAGGAGGAAGGCGGGGCGCCGCCGCCCCGCCGCTTACCGGCTTGTCCCGGGCTGCTCGGCTCCCGGCGGACGCCCCCAGAGCCGAGCAGGGCTCCAGCTTAGGGCCGGAGCGCGACTATAGGAGGAAGGCGGGGCGCCGCCGCCCCGCCGCTTACCGGCTTGTCCCGGGCTGCTCGGCTCCCGGCGAACGCCCCCAGAGCCGAGCAGGGCTCCAGCTTAGGGCCGGAGCGCGACTATAGGAGGAAGGCGGGGCGCCGCCGCCCCGCCGCTTACCGGCTTGTCCCGGGCTGCTCGGCTCCCGGCGGACGCCCCCAGAGCCGAGCAGGGCTCCAGCTTAGGGCCGGAGCGCGACTATAGGAGGAAGGCGGGGCGCCGCCGCCCCGCCGCTTACCGGCTTGTCCCGGGCTGCTCGGCTCCCGGCGGACGCCCCCAGAGCCGAGCAGGGCTCCAGCTTAGGGCCGGAGCGCGACTATAGGAGGAAGGCGGGGCGCCGCCGCCCCGCCGCTTACCGGCTTGTCCCGGGCTGCTCGGCTCCCGGCGAACGCCCCCAGAGCCGAGCAGGGCTCCAGCTTAGGGCCGGAGCGCGACTATAGGAGGAAGGCGGGGCGCCGCCGCCCCGCCGCTTACCGGCTTGTCCCGGGCTGCTCGGCTCCCGGCGGACGCCCCCAGAGCCGAGCAGGGCTCCAGCTTAGGGCCGGAGCGCGACTATAGGAGGAAGGCGGGGCGCCGCCGCCCCGCCGCTTACCGGCTTGTCCCGGGCTGCTCGGCTCCCGGCGGACGCCCCCAGAGCCGAGCAGGGCTCCAGCTTAGGGCCGGAGCGCGACTATAGGAGGAAGGCGGGGCGCCGCCGCCCCGCCGCTTACCGGCTTGTCCCGGGCTGCTCGGCTCCCGGCAGACGCCCCCAGAGCCGAGCAGGGCTCCAGCTTAGGGCCGGAGCGCGACTATAGGAGGAAGGCGGGGCGCCGCCGCCCCGCCGCTTACCGGCTTGTCCCGGGCTGCTCGGCTCCCGGCGGACGCCCCCAGAGCCGAGCAGGGCTCCAGCTTAGGGCCGGAGCGCGACTATAGGAGGAAGGCGGGGCGCCGCCGCCCCGCCGCTTACCGGCTTGTCCCGGGCTGCTCGGCTCCCGGCGGACGCCCCCGAGCCGAGCAGGGCTCCATTGGTCACCAGAGAAAGCAGGGTGCTGCCGCCCCGCTGCAGAATCAAGGTGGCCCCCGTGGCCGTTTCAAGCCCAAATGCACTGGATTGTCTCTGGAAGGTAAACCTGCTACCTCGAGAAGGGAGTGGGGGGGGGCGCCGCCGCCCCGCCCGCAGCACCCGACTGGCCCCGCGGCCATCCTTCCGGGATCGCTTGGCTTCGGTCAAGCTACTACTCACGGCTGGAGCGTAGGTAGGATCGCGGGGCGCCGCCGCCACCGCCTTTGCCTGGGGGACACCCAGTAGGAAGCCACGGCAGGCTTGGTACAACTTAGCTATGGGACCCGAGAACCGGGTTGCTCTCGCCCTTTTGGGTGCTCGTTTGGACCGGCTTTTTTTCCGGGGAGTGCCCTTGTCTCGCTGGAAACCGTGCCGAGGCGCCGCCGCCTCCCCTTCCGCCCTTTAAGCCGGTCCGCCGGGCCGCCCCTCCCCGGCTGGCATCGGTTTCCCTTCGTCTGGCATGGTGAGCTCCGCAGCACCACCTACTCCCCTATATACGGACAGACGAGGCCACTCCCGCCGGGAGATCCAAGAGCGCACCCTGTGGTCACCGGAGAGGCGCGCCGAGCGCGCCGACTTTTACGATGACGTAACTGGAGGCAGAGGAAAACAGCGACCCCTTTGGCGACTACCGGAACCGCGCGGACAACTGGTCTACCCCGCTGCCAGAGACCAAGTCCCGCCGAGCGCGGTAGACCTGGCCGCCGCCGTGGGCGCCAGGACCGGGTAGACCTGGCAAACCGGCCCGGAGCCAGGAAGACCTGCCCGCCGCCTTGGCGCCATAGCCGGGCCGCCCTAGCGGACCGGCCCGGAGCCGGAACCGGGTAGACCTGGCCGCCGGCTTCCGAACCGGGTAGACCTGGCGGACCGGATCGGAGCCAGGAAGACCTGCCCGCCGCCTTGGTGCCATAGCCGGGCCGCCCTAGCGGACCGGCCCGGAGCCGGAACCGGGTAGACCTGGCCGCCGGCTTCCGAACCGGGGAGACCCGGCGGACCGGCCCGGACCTGGAAGCGGGAAAAGCCGGGCGAAACGGCCCGGAGCCGGGCAGACCCCGCGGTCCGGCTCGGAGCCGAAACCGGGAGAACCTGGCGGACCGGCCCGGAGCCCGCTAGACCGTGCGGACCGGGCCGGAGCCGGGAGCGGGGAAAACGGGGGGACCGGCGCGGAGCCGGGCGGACCCCGCGGTCCGGCCCGGAGCCGGGACCGGGTTGACCTGGCGGCCGGCTGCCGTGCCGGGTAGACCTGGCGGCCCGGCCCGGAGCCGAAGGCGGGAAAAGCCGGGGGTCCGGGCAGACCCCGCGGTCCGGCTCGGAGCCGAAACGGGGAGAACCTGGCGGACCGGCCCGGAGCCCGGTAGAGCTGGGGGACCGGCCCGGAGCCGCGTAGAGCTGGGCGACCGGCTCGGAGCCCGCTAGACCGTGCGGACCGGGCCGGAGCCGGGAGCGGGGAAAACGGGGGGACCGGCGCGGAGCCGGGCGGACCCCGCGGTCCGGCCCGGAGCCGGCTAAACGCGGGTAAACCGCCCGGCGCCGGGACCGGGTAGACCTGGCGGCCGGCTGCCGTGCCGGGTAGACCTGGCGGCCCGGCCCGGAGCCGGAAGCGGAAATGCCCGAGGGACCGGCTCGGAGCCGGGCAGACCCCGCGGTCCGGCTCGGAGCCGAAACGGGGAGAACCTGGCGGACCGGCCGGGAGCCCGGTAGAGCTGGGGGACCGGCCCGGAGCCGCGTAGAGCTGGGCGACCGGCTCGGAGCCCGCTAGACCGTGCGGACCGGGCCGGAGCCGGGAGCGGGGAAAACGGGGGGACCGGAGCGGAGCCGGGCGGACCCCGCGGTCCGGCCCGGAGCCGGGACCGGAAACGGCTGGCGGACCGGCCCGGAGCCGGGAGAACATGGCGGACCGGCCCGGAGCCGGAAAGAGCCTGCGAGACCGGCCCGGCCCGGAGCCGGGAGCGGGGAAAAACGGGGGGACCGGCGCGGAGCCGGGCGGACCCCGCGGTCCGGCGCGGAGCCGGGACCGGAAACAGCTGGCGGACCGGCCCGGAGCCGGGACCGGGTAGACCTGGCGGCCGGCTGCCGTGCCGGGCAGACCTGGCGGCCCGGCCCGGAGCCGGGACCGGAAACGGCTGGCGGACCGGCCCGGAGCCGGGCAGACCCCGCGGTCCGGCTCGGAGCCGGAACGGGGAGAACCTGGCGGACCGGCCCGGAGCCCGGTAGAGCTGGGGGACCGGCCCGGAGCCGCGTAGAGCTGGGCGACCGGCTCGGAGCCCGCTAGACCGTGCGGACCGGGCCGGAGCCGGGAGCGGGGGAAAAGGGGGGGGGCCGGCGCGGAGCCGGCACCGGAAACAGCTGGCGGACCGGCCCGGAGCCGGCTAAACGCGGGTTAAACCGCCCGGCGCCGGGACCGGGTAGACCTGGCGGCCGGCTGCCGTGCCGGGTAGACCTGGCGGCCCGGCCCGGAGCCGGGACCGGAAACGGCTGGCGGACCGGCCCGGAGCCGGGCGGACCCCGCGGTCCGGCTCGGAGCCGAAACCGGGAGAACCTGGCGGACCGGCCCGGAGCCCGGTAGAGCTGGGGGACCGGCTCGGAGCCCGCTAGACCGTGCGGACCGGGCCGGAGCCGGGAGCGGGGAAAAACGGGGGGACCGGCGCGGAGCCGGGCGGACCCCGCGGTCCGGCCCGGCGCCGGGACCGGAAACGGCTGGCGGACCGGCCCGGAGCCGGGACCGGGTAGACCCGGCGGCCGGCTGCCGTGCCGGGTAGACCTGGCGGCCCGGCCCGGAGCCGAAGGCGGGAAAAGCCGGGGGTCCGGGCAGACCCCGCGGTCCGGCTCGGAGCCGGAACGGGGAGAAGCTGGCGGACCGGCCCGGAGCCCGGTAGAGCTGGGGGACCGGCCCGGAGCCGCGTAGAGCTGGGCGACCGGCTCGGAGCCCGCTAGACCGTGCGGACCGGGCCGGAGCCGGGAGCGGGGGAAAAGGGGGGGGTCCGGCGCGGAGCCGGCACCGGAAACAGCTGGCGGACCGGCCCGGAGCCGGCTAAACGCGGGTTAAACCGCCCGGCGCCGGGACCGGGTAGACCTGGCGGCCGGCTGCCGTGCCGGGTAGACCTGGCGGCCCGGCCCGGAGCCGGGACCGGAAACGGCTGGCGGACCGGCCCGGAGCCGGGCAGACCCCGCGGTCCGGCTCGGAGCCGGAACGGGGAGAAGCTGGCGGACCGGCCCGGAGCCCGGTAGAGCTGGGGGACCGGCCCGGAGCCGCGTAGAGCTGGGCGACCGGCTCGGAGCCCGCTAGACCGTGCGGACCGGGCCGGAGCCGGGAGCGGGGGAAAAGGGGGGGGTCCGGCGCGGAGCCGGCACCGGAAACAGCTGGCGGACCGGCCCGGTGCCGGCTAAACGCGGGTTAAACCGCCCGGCGCCGGGACCGGGTAGACCTGGCGGCCGGCTGCCGTGCCGGGTAGACCTGGCGGCCCGGCCCGGAGCCGGGACCGGAAACGGCTGGCGGACCGGCCCGGAGCCGGGCGGACCCCGCGGTCCGGCTCGGAGCCGAAACCGGGAGAACCTGGCGGACCGGCCCGGAGCCCGGTAGAGCTGGGGGACCGGCTCGGAGCCCGCTAGACCGTGCGGACCGGGCCGGAGCCGGGAGCGGGGAAAAACGGGGGGACCGGCGCGGAGCCGGGCGGACCCCGCGGTCCGGCCCGGCGCCGGGACCGGAAACGGCTGGCGGACCGGCCCGGAGCCGGGACCGGGTAGACCCGGCGGCCGGCTGCCGTGCCGGGTAGACCTGGCGGCCCGGCCCGGAGCCGAAGGCGGGAAAAGCCGGGGGTCCGGGCAGACCCCGCGGTCCGGCTCGGAGCCGGAACGGGGAGAAGCTGGCGGACCGGCCCGGAGCCCGGTAGAGCTGGGGGACCGGCCCGGAGCCGCGTAGAGCTGGGCGACCGGCTCGGAGCCCGCTAGACCGTGCGGACCGGGCCGGAGCCGGGAGCGGGGGAAAAGGGGGGGGTCCGGCGCGGAGCCGGCACCGGAAACAGCTGGCGGACCGGCCCGGAGCCGGCTAAACGCGGGTTAAACCGCCCGGCGCCGGGACCGGGTAGACCTGGCGGCCGGCTGCCGTGCCGGGTAGACCTGGCGGCCCGGCCCGGAGCCGAAGGCGGGAAAAGCCGGGGGTCCGGGCAGACCCCGCGGTCCGGCTCGGAGCCGGAACGGGGAGAAGCTGGCGGACCGGCCCGGAGCCCGGTAGAGCTGGGGGACCGGCCCGGAGCCGCGTAGAGCTGGGCGACCGGCTCGGAGCCCGCTAGACCGTGCGGACCGGGCCGGAGCCGGGAGCGGGGGAAAAGGGGGGGGTCCGGCCCGGAGCCGGCACCGGAAACAGCTGGCGGACCGGCCCGGAGCCGGCTAAACGCGGGTTAAACCGCCCGGCGCCGGGACCGGGTAGACCTGGCGGCCGGCTGCCGTGCCGGGTAGACCTGGCGGCCCGGCCCGGAGCCGGGACCGGAAACGGCTGGCGGACCGGCCCGGAGCCGGGCGGACCCCGCGGTCCGGCTCGGAGCCGAAACCGGGAGAACCTGGCGGACCGGCCCGGAGCCCGGTAGAGCTGGGGGACCGGCTCGGAGCCCGCTAGACCGTGCGGACCGGGCCGGAGCCGGGAGCGGGGAAAAACGGGGGGACCGGCGCGGAGCCGGGCGGACCCCGCGGTCCGGCCCGGCGCCGGGACCGGAAACGGCTGGCGGACCGGCCCGGAGCCGGGACCGGGTAGACCCGGCGGCCGGCTGCCGTGCCGGGTAGACCTGGCGGCCCGGCCCGGAGCCGAAGGCGGGAAAAGCCGGGGGTCCGGGCAGACCCCGCGGTCCGGCTCGGAGCCGGAACGGGGAGAAGCTGGCGGACCGGCCCGGAGCCCGGTAGAGCTGGGGGACCGGCCCGGAGCCGCGTAGAGCTGGGCGACCGGCTCGGAGCCCGCTAGACCGTGCGGACCGGGCCGGAGCCGGGAGCGGGGGAAAAGGGGGGGGTCCGGCGCGGAGCCGGCACCGGAAACAGCTGGCGGACCGGCCCGGAGCCGGCTAAACGCGGGTTAAACCGCCCGGCGCCGGGACCGGGTAGACCTGGCGGCCGGCTGCCGTGCCGGGTAGACCTGGCGGCCCGGCCCGGAGCCGGGACCGGAAACGGCTGGCGGACCGGCCCGGAGCCGGGCAGACCCCGCGGTCCGGCTCGGAGCCGGAACGGGGAGAACCTGGCGGACCGGCCCGGAGCCCGGTAGAGCTGGGGGACCGGCCCGGAGCCGCGTAGAGCTGGGCGACCGGCTCGGAGCCCGCTAGACCGTGCGGACCGGGCCGGAGCCGGGAGCCGGGGAAAAGGGGGGGGTCCGGCGCGGAGCCGGCACCGGAAACAGCTGGCGGACCGGCCCGGAGCCGGCTAAACGCGGGTTAAACCGCCCGGCGCCGGGACCGGGTAGACCTGGCGGCCGGCTGCCGTGCCGGGTAGACCTGGCGGCCCGGCCCGGAGCCGGGACCGGAAACGGCCGGCGGACCGGCCCGGAGCCGGGCGGACCCCGCGGTCCGGCTCGGAGCCGAAACCGGGAGAACCTGGCGGACCGGCCCGGAGCCCGGTAGAGCTGGGGGACCGGCTCGGAGCCCGCTAGACCGTGCGGACCGGGCCGGAGCCGGGAGCGGGGAAAAACGGGGGGACCGGCGCGGAGCCGGGCGGACCCCGCGGTCCGGCCCGGCGCCGGGACCGGAAACGGCTGGCGGACCGGCCCGGAGCCGGGACCGGGTAGACCCGGCGGCCGGCTGCCGTGCCGGGTAGACCTGGCGGCCCGGCCCGGAGCCGAAGGCGGGAAAAGCCGGGGGTCCGGGCAGACCCCGCGGTCCGGCTCGGAGCCGGAACGGGGAGAAGCTGGCGGACCGGCCCGGAGCCCGGTAGAGCTGGGGGACCGGCCCGGAGCCGCGTAGAGCTGGGCGACCGGCTCGGAGCCCGCTAGACCGTGCGGACCGGGCCGGAGCCGGGAGCGGGGGAAAAGGGGGGGGTCCGGCGCGGAGCCGGCACCGGAAACAGCTGGCGGACCGGCCCGGAGCCGGCTAAACGCGGGTTAAACCGCCCGGCGCCGGGACCGGGTAGACCTGGCGGCCGGCTGCCGTGCCGGGTAGACCTGGCGGCCCGGCCCGGAGCCGGGACCGGAAACGGCTGGCGGACCGGCCCGGAGCCGGGCGGACCCCGCGGTCCGGCTCGGAGCCGGAACGGGGAGAACCTGGCGGACCGGCCCGGAGCCCGGTAGAGCTGGGGGACCGGCCCGGAGCCGCGTAGAGCTGGGCGACCGGCTCGGAGCCCGCTAGACCGTGCGGACCGGGCCGGAGCCGGGAGCGGGGAAAACGGGGGGACCGGCGCGGAGCCGGGCGGACCCCGCGGTCCGGCGCGGCGCCGGGACCGGAAACGGCTGGCGGACCGGCCCGGAGCCGGGACCGGGTAGACCTGGCGGCCGGCTGCCGTGCCGGGTAGACCTGGCGGCCCGGCCCGGAGCCGGAAGCGGAAATGCCCGAGGGACCGGCGCGGAGCCGGGCAGACCCCGCGGTCCGGCTCGGAGCCGAAACCGGGGACAGCTGGCGGCCCGGCCCGGAGCCGGGAGGAGCCTGCGGACCGGCCCGCTCCGGAGCCGAGATCGGGGAAACCCGGGGGACCGGCGCGGAGCCGGGCGGACCCCGCGGTCCGGCCCGGCGCCGGGACCGGAAACGGCTGGCGGACCGGCCCGGAGCCGGGACCGGGTAGACCTGGCGGCCGGCTGCCGTGCCGGGTAGACCTGGCGGCCCGGCCCGGAGGCAGAGGCGGGAAAAGCCGGGGGTCCGGCTCGGAGCCGGGCAGACCCCGCGGTCAGGCTCGGAGCCGTGTTAGAGCCGGCGGACCTGCCCGGAGCCGGGATCAGGCAGGCCTGGCCGCCGGCTTCTGAACCGGGTAGACCTGGCGGCCCGGCCCGGAGCCGGGAGCGGGAACACCTGCCGGACCGACCCGGAGCCGGGTAGAGACGGGGTACCGTCCCGGAACCGGGAAGTTCCGGCGGACCGGCCCGGAGCCGGGTAGAGCCGGGGGACCGGGCCGGAGCCGGGCGGCAGACCCCGCGGACCGGCCCGGAGCCGAGTAGAGTCGCCCGTAGAGCCGCCCGGGCCCGGGTAGGCCCGTCCGCCGGTTCCGGAGCCGGCCGGATCCGTCGCTAGGAGCGGACGGACGAGCAGGAGGGCAGGACGGCAGGAGGCATCGTCGTGAAAAAAGGAGACTCGGGCGGGAGGTCGGTCACGCCGCCGCCGCATCCTCCCTTCCCCCTCGCCCGCGACGCACGCGGACGTTCGAGGCGACGATTAATAAAACGCACGAGCGGTTAACTCGTCGATCGACTCTGTCTTCCTTTCTCTCTCTTTTATTCCTTCGCGATTTAAAAGTGAAAAAATAAATAATAATAATAAATAAAAAAAAAAAAAAAAAAAAAAAAAAAAAAAAAAAAACCGGGGCCGGGGCTGGGGCCAGAGCTGGGCAAAGGGCCGAGACCGAGGCCTAGGCCGAGACCAGGACCGGGACCGACACCGAGGCATAGGCCGAGGCCTGAGCCGGGACGGGGACCGGGACCGGGACCGGGACCGGGACCAGGACCGAGACTGAGACCGAGGGCTAGGCCGAGACCTGGGCCGGGACCGAGAGCGAGAGCGAGAGCGAGAGCGAGGCCTAGGCCGAGGCCTGGGCCGGGACTGGGACCGAGAGCGAGAGCGAGGCCTAGGCGGAGGCCAGGGCCGGGACCGGGATCGGGACCGGGACTGAGAGCGAGGCCTAGGCCAAGGCCTGGGCCGGGACTGGGACCGAGAGCGAGAGCGAGGCCTAGGCGGAGGCCAGGGCCGGGACCGGGATCGGGACCGGGACTGAGAGCGAGGCCTAGGCCGAGGCCTGGGCCGGGACTGGGACCGAGAGCGAGAGCGAGGCCTAGGCGGAGGCCAGGGCCGGGACCGGGACCGGGACTGAGAGCGAGACCGAGGCCTAGGCCAAGGCCTGGGTCTGGACCGGGACTGAGAGCGAGACCGAGGCCTAGGCCAAGGCCTGGGCGGGGACCGGGACCAAGGGAGAGACCGAGAGCGAGACCGAGGCCTAGGCCGAGGCCTGGGCGGAGACCGGGACCAGGACTGAGAGAGAGGCCTAGGCCGAGGCCGAGGCCTGGGCCGGGGCCGGGGCCGGGGCCGGGGCCGGGGCCGGGGCCGGGGCCGGGACCGAGAGCGAGAGCGAGGCCTAGGCCGAGGCCTGAGCCGGGACCGAGAGCGAGAGCGAGAGCAAGAGCGAGAGCGAGGCCTAGGCCGAGGCCTGGGCGGGGACCGGGACCGGGACCGGGACCGGGACCGAGAGCGAGAGCGAGACCGAGGCCTAGGCCAAGGCCTGGGCCTGGACCGGGACCGAGAGCGAGAGCAAGGCCTAGGCGGAGGCCAGGGCCGGGACCGGGATCGGGACCGGGACCGGGACTGAGAGCGAGGCCTAGGCGGAGGCCAGGGCCGGGACCGGGATCGGGACCGGGACCAGGACCAGGACCGAGAGTGAGAGCGAGAGCGAGAGCGAGGCCTAGGCCGAGGCCTGAGCCGGGACCGAGAGTGAGAGCGAGAGCAAGAGCGAGAGCGAGGCCTAGGCCGAGGCCTGGGCGGGGACCGGGACCAGGACTGAGAGAGAGGCCTAGGCCGAGGCCTGGGCCTGGGCCGGGACCGGGACCGGGACCGAGAGTGAGAGCGAGGCCTATGCCGAGGCCTGGGCGGGGAGCGTGACCGAGAGCGAGAGCGAGGCCTAGGCCAAGGCCTGGGCCGGGACCGGGACCGGGACCGGGACCGGGACCGGGACCGGGACCGAGACCGAGACGGAGACCGAGACCGAGACCGAGACCGAGACCGAGACCGAGACTGAGACCGAGGGCTAGGCTGAGGCCCGAGGTCTAGGCCGAGACCTAGGCCGAAACCGAGACCGAGAGCGAGGCCTAGGCCAAGGCCCGAGACCGAGACCTGAGGCCTAGGCCGAGGCCCGAGGCCTAGGCCGAGACCTAGGCTGAAACCGAAACCGAGACCGAGAGCGAGGCCTAGGCCAAGGCCCGAGACCGAGACCGAGACCCGAGGCCTAAGGCCTAGGCTGAGACCGAGGCCTAGGCCGAGACCTAGGCTGAAACCGAAACCGAGACCGAGAGCGAGGCCTAGGCCAAGGCCCGAGACCGAGACCTAGGCCTAGGCCGAGACCTAGGCCGAAACCGAGACCGAGAGCGAGGCCTAGGCCAAGGCCCGAGACCGAGACCTGAGGCCTAGGCCGAGGCCCGAGGCCTAGGCCGAGACCTAGGCTGAAACCGAGACCGAGGGCGAGGCCTAGGCCGAGGCCCGAGACCGAGACCGAGACCGAGACCGAGACTGAGACCGAGGGCTAGGCTGAGGCCCGAGGCCTAGGCCGAGACCTAGGCCGAAACCGAGACCGAGAGCGAGGCCTAGGCCAAGGCCCGAGACCGAGACCTGAGGCCTAGGCCGAGACCAAGACCGAGGGCTAGGCTGAGGCCCGAGGCCTAGGCCAAGACCTAGGCCGAAACCGAGCCTGAGACCGAGGGCTAAGCTGAGGCCCGAGGCCTAGGCCGAGACTTAGTCCGAAACCGAGACCGAGACCGAGAGCGAGGCCTAGGCCAAGGCCCGAGACCGAGACCGAGACCGAGACCGAGACCGAGACCTGAGGCCTAGGCCGAGACCGAGACCGAGACCTGAGGCCTAGGCCGAGACCAAGACCGAGGGCTAGGCTGAGGCCCGAGACCGAGACCGAGACCTGAGGCCTAGGCCGAGACCGAGACCGAGACCGAGGGCTAGGCCGAGGCCCGAGGCCTAGGCTGAGACCTAGGCCGAAACTGAGACCAAGAGAGAGGCCTAGGCCAAGGCCCGAGACCGAGACCCGAGGCCTAGGCTGAGACCTAGGCCGAAACCGAGACCGAGAGCGAGGCCTAGGCGGAGGCCCGAGACCGAGACCGAGACCTGAGGCCTAGGCCGAGACCGAGACCGAGACCTGAGGCCTAGGCCGAGACCAAGACCGAGGGCTAGGCTGAGGCCCGAGGCCTAGGCCAAGACCTAGGCCGAAACCGAGCCTGAGACCGAGGGCTAAGCTGAGGCCCGAGGCCTAGGCCGAGACTTAGTCCGAAACCGAGACCGAGAGCGAGAGCGAGGCCTAGGCCAAGGCCCGAGACCGAGACCGAGACCGAGACCGAGACCGAGACCTGAGGCCTAGGCCGAGACCGAGACCGAGGGCTAGGCTGAGGCCCGAGGGCTAGGCTGAGGCCCGAGGCCTAGGCCGAGACCTAGGCCGAAACCGAGACCGAGACCGAGAGCGAGGCTGAGGCCCGAGGGCTAGGCTGAGGCCCGAGGCCTAGGCCGAGACCTAGGCCGAGACCGAGACCGAGAGCGAGGCCTAGGCCGAGGCCCGAGACCGAGACCTGAGGCCTAGGCCGAGGCCCGAGACCGAGACCTGAGGCCTAGGCTAAGACCCGAGGCCTAGGCCGAGACCGAGACCGAGGCCTAGGCTGAGACCCGAGGCCAGGGCCGAGACCGCGACCGCGACCGAGAAAAAAAAAAAAAAAAAAAAGGAAATGAATGAATGAATGAATGAATGAGTGAATGAATAAATAAACAAATAATTGAAAACAGCACCGGAAATAAATAAATACACAATAAAATAAGTAAATAAATAAATAAATAAATAAATAAATTATAAATAAGTAAATGCAATCCAGAATGAAGCAATTAATTATTTAAATAATTAAATCAATGCCTTGGAAATAAATAAATAAGTAAGTAAGTAAGTAAGTAAGTAAGTAAAAGGGAAACGAATAAATACATAAATAATAAAACAAACAAATAAATAAACCCTGAAATTAATTAGTTTTTTTAATTAATTAAAAAAGTAATTAAAAAAAAAAAAAAAAAAAAAATTAAATTTCAAAAAGCCCCGGAAGTAAGACATTAAAATAATCAATTAATCAATTAATTATTGGATCGATTAAATAAATAAATAAATAACTAAATAAATAAATCAACAAACCAAAAGTAATTAATTAATTAATTAAATAAAGGGAATGAATGAAGGAATGAAGGAATGAAGGAACGAACGAACGAATGAATAAATAAATAAATAAATAAATAAACAAACAAATAAATTTTTAGAACCCGGAAGGAACGAATGAATTAATTAATTGGTTGATTGATTGGTGGGTTTAATTAATTAATTAATTAATTAATTAATTAATTAATTACTAAAGGAAATAAATAAATAAATCAACCAACCAACCAACCAACCCACCAACCCGGAAGTAATTAATTAATTAATTAATTAGTTAATCAATCAATCAATCAATCAATCAATCAACCAGTCAATCAATCAATCAATCAATTAATTAAACCCGGAAGTAATTAATTAGTTAATTAATTAATTAATTATTCGAATAAATAAATAAATGAATAAATGAATAAACAAACAAACAAACGAACGAACCCGGGGGCAATTAATTAATTAATTAATTAATTAATTAATTAATTATATCGATAGAGGAATGAATGAATAACAAAATAAAAAAATAGCTAAATAAATAAATAAACGCGGAAGTGATGAATGAATGAACGAATGAATGGAAATAAATAAATAAACAAGTAAACAAACAAACAAACAGAGAAACAAACCCGAAAGTAATTAATTAATTAATTTTTTAATGACTTAATTAATTCATTCATTAAAGGAAATAAATAAACAAACAAACAAACAAACGAGTAAACCGGGAAGTAATTAATTAATTTCTTAATTGATTGATTGATTGATTGATTGATTGATTGATTAAATGAATAAACAAACAAACAAACAAACAAACAAATAAATAAATAAACCCGGAAGTAATCGATTCATTCATTCATTCATTCATTCATTAGTTATAGAAATAAACAAACAAATATACAAATAGGTAAATAAAAAAACCCGGAAGCAATTACTTAATTAATTAATTAATTAATTAAAGGGAACGAATGAACAAACAAACAAACAAACAAACCAACCAACCAACCAACCAACCAACCAACCCGGAAGTAGTTAATGAATGAATTAATTACATCTAACTAACTAACTAACTAAATAAGTAACCGGAAGCAATTAGTTAGTTACTTACTTACTTACTTAATTAATTAACTAGCTGCCTCGGAAATAAATAAATAAATAAATAAATAAATAAATAAATAAGTAAGTAAATAAATAAAAATAAATCTATCGATCG
>NW_027285953.1:495000-510000 GCF_036169615.1 Heliangelus exortis | reverse complement strand
GCGGCTCCCCATCACAGGGAGGAACGCGGAAGAGCCGGCCCGCCGGGGGCCCTCTCCGACACGACCCAGCACAAAGCCTCATCGCTCGACAGAGAAAGGACAGAGGAGAGAAGCCAAAGAAGTGACGGCCCACGCGGCCGCACCGTGCCCTGGGAAAGCGGCGGCCACGCCACGCGTAGCCATGCGTTCGAGCCACCGAGCGCGGGCTGCGAGAGGTACTCCGGAGGCGTCAGCACCGGCAGGCGCCGGCTCAGCGTGGAGACGCTCTCCCACCCCGGCCCGGGGAAAGGAGGGGGAGAGGCCAGTGCGGCGCACCGGCACGCGGACGGATCTCTCTTTGCAACGGGAAGGAGCAGGGAGGCGTCACCGGCCCCCACCACCTGCTCCGGGAACCACAGGCTCCCTTTTCCTTTTTTCCCCCTTGATCGTGCCCCAACGAGGGTGACGCACCCGACAGGGCCGTCTTCTCAGCGTTCGAAACTCCCGGCGACCGCCGCCGGACGCCGGGTCCGAAACCCGTAGGGAACCGCTCATCCCTGCCGGGGATCGGTTTTGCAGATGGAAGGAAAAAAAAAAAAAAGCCGACCCGCAGAGCACAGAGCCCCGACACGGGTAGCACACGGGGAGCAGGGGGAAAGCCACTGAGGGAAGGCAACCCCAAAGCCGCCCGAGTTCAGCTGCCCGTCAAAAGGTGGGACGACCGGGCTGCTGTTTCCCCCCAGCCCGGCTTTTGCACGGGCTCCGGCTTAGGGCCAGGAAAGGAGAGGGGGGAAAGAATAAAATCATCTCGGTGAGCTCCAGCTTAAGGCCGAAGGAAAAAGTAAACGACAAGAGCAGAGAGAGGCTTCACCGACAGCCTCCTTCACCCTGTAAAAATCCACCAGTCCCCGGGCTCAGTAAAAGTCATAGGGCTCTCCGGCACCGCAAACCTGGGGGGAAAACCAAAAGCGGTGCAGCTGGGACCCCACCACCAGCTGGCACACTCAAAACACAGCACTCCATAAAGGAGGGCAGTGCCATCAACGAGCCCACGGGGACGCAAGGGGAAGCCGCGGCAGGCTCGGCAACCCCGGGACATCTGCCTTGGGCCTTCCTGGGCATCGAAGCCAGGGGCCGCAAAAACACCCACTACAGCGGGCTCCAGCTTAGGGCCGGGGACACGACTATAAAAGGAAGACGGGGCGCCGCCGCCCCGCCGTCTACCAGCTTTCTCCCGGGCTGCTCGGCTCCCGGCGGACGCCCCCAGAGCCGAGCAGGGCTCCGGCTTCGGACCGGAGCGAGAATAGGAAAGAGACGGGGCGCCGCCGCCCCGCCGTCTACCAGCTTTCTCCCGGGCTGCTCGGCTCCCGGCGGACACCCCCAGAGCCGAGCAGGGCTCCAGCTTAGGGCCGGAGCGCGACTATAGGAGGAAGGCAGGGCGCCGCCACCCCGCCGCTTACCGGCTTTGTCCCGGGCTGCTCGGCTCCCGGCGGACGCCCCCAGAGCCGAGCAGGGCTCCAGCTTAGGGCCGGAGCGCGACTATAGGAAAGAGACGGGGCGCCGCCGCCCCGCCGTCTACCAGCTTTCTCCCGGGCTGCTCGGCTCCCGGCGGACACCCCCAGAGCCGAGCAGGGCTCCAGCTTAGGGCCGGAGCGCGACTATAGGAGGAAGGCGGGGCGCCGCCGCCCCGCCGCTTACCGGCTTGTCCCGGGCTGCTCGGCTCCCGGCGGACGCCCCCAGAGCCGAGCAGGGCTCCAGCTTAGGGCCGGAGCGCGACTATAGGAGGAAGGCGGGGCGCCGCCGCCCCGCCGCTTACCGGCTTGTCCCGGGCTGCTCGGCTCCCGGCGGACGCCCCCAGAGCCGAGCAGGGCTCCAGCTTAGGGCCGGAGCGAGAATAGGAAAGAGACGGGGCGCCGCCGCCCCGCCGTCTACCAGCTTTGTCCCGGGCTGCTCGGCTCCCGGCGGACGCCCCCAGAGCCGAGCAGGGCTCCAGCTTAGGGCCGGAGCACGACTATAGGAGGAAGGCAGGGCGCCGCCGCCCCGCCGCTTACCGGCTTGTCCCGGGCTGCTCGGCTCCCGGCGGACGCCCCCAGAGCCGAGCAGGGCTCCAGCTTAGGGCCGGAGCGCGACTATAGGAGGAAGGCGGGGCGCCGCCGCCCCGCCGCTTACCGGCTTGTCCCGGGCTGCTCGGCTCCCGGCGGACGCCCCCAGAGCCGAGCAGGGCTCCAGCTTAGGGCCGGAGCGCGACTATAGGAGGAAGGCGGGGCGCCGCCGCCCCGCCGCTTACCGGCTTGTCCCGGGCTGCTCGGCTCCCGGCGAACGCCCCCAGAGCCGAGCAGGGCTCCAGCTTAGGGCCGGAGCGCGACTATAGGAGGAAGGCGGGGCGCCGCCGCCCCGCCGCTTACCGGCTTGTCCCGGGCTGCTCGGCTCCCGGCGGACGCCCCCAGAGCCGAGCAGGGCTCCAGCTTAGGGCCGGAGCGCGACTATAGGAGGAAGGCGGGGCGCCGCCGCCCCGCCGCTTACCGGCTTGTCCCGGGCTGCTCGGCTCCCGGCGGACGCCCCCGAGCCGAGCAGGGCTCCATTGGTCACCAGAGAAAGCAGGGTGCCGCCGCCCCGCTGCAGAATCAAGGTGGCCCCCGTGGCCGTTTCAAGCCCAAATGCACTGGATTGTCTCTGGAAGGTAAACCTGCTACCTCGAGAAGGGAGTGGGGGGGGCGCCGCCACCCCGCCCGCAGCACCCGACTGGCCCCGCGGCCATCCTTCCGGGATCGCTTGGCTTCGGTCAAGCTACTACTCACGGCTGGAGCGTAGGTAGGATCGCGGGGCGCCGCCGCCACCGCCTTTGCCTGGGGGACACCCAGTAGGAAGCCACGGCAGGCTTGGTACAACTTAGCTATGGGACCCGAGAACCGGGTTGCTCTCGCCCTTTTGGGTGCTCGTTTGGACCGGCTTTTTTTCCGGGGAGTGCCCTTGTCTCGCTGGAAACCGTGCCGAGGCGCCGCCGCCTCCCCTTCCGCCCTTTAAGCCGGTCCGCCGGGCCGCCCCTCCCCGGCTGGCATCGGTTTCCCTTCGTCTGGCATGGTGAGCTCCGCAGCACCACCTACTCCCCTATATACGGACAGACGAGGCCACTCCCGCCGGGAGATCCAAGAGCGCACCCTGTGGTCACCGGAGAGGCGCGCCGAGCGCGCCGACTTTTACGATGACGTAACTGGAGGCAGAGGAAAACAGCGACCCCTTTGGCGACTACCGGAACCGCGCGGACAACTGGTCTACCCCGCTGCCAGAGACCAAGTCCCGCCGAGCGCGGTAGACCTGGCCGCCGCCGTGGGCGCCAGGACCGGGTAGACCTGGCAAACCGGCCCGGAGCCAGGAAGACCTGCCCGCCGCCTTGGCGCCATAGCCGGGCCGCCCTAGCGGACCGGCCCGGAGCCGGAACCGGGTAGACCTGGCCGCCGGCTTCCGAACCGGGTAGACCTGGCGGACCGGATCGGAGCCAGGAAGACCTGCCCGCCGCCTTGGTGCCATAGCCGGGCCGCCCTTGCGGACCGGCCCGGAGCCGGAACCGGGTAGACCTGGCCGCCGGCTTCCGAACCGGGGAGACCCGGCGGACCGGCCCGGACCTGGAAGCGGGAAAAGCCGGGCGAAACGGCCCGGAGCCGGGCAGACCCCGCGGTCCGGCTCGGAGCCGAAACCGGGAGAACCTGGCGGACCGGCCCGGAGCCCGCTAGACCGTGCGGACCGGGCCGGAGCCGGGAGCGGGGAAAACGGGGGGACCGGCGCGGAGCCGGGCGGACCCCGCGGTCCGGCCCGGAGCCGGGACCGGGTTGACCTGGCGGCCGGCTGCCGTGCCGGGTAGACCTGGCGGCCCGGCCCGGAGCCGAAGGCGGGAAAAGCCGGGGGTCCGGGCAGACCCCGCGGTCCGGCTCGGAGCCGAAACGGGGAGAACCTGGCGGACCGGCCCGGAGCCCGGTAGAGCTGGGGGACCGGCCCGGAGCCGCGTAGAGCTGGGCGACCGGCTCGGAGCCCGCTAGACCGTGCGGACCGGGCCGGAGCCGGGAGCGGGGAAAACGGGGGGACCGGCGCGGAGCCGGGCGGACCCCGCGGTCCGGCCCGGAGCCGGCTAAACGCGGGTAAACCGCCCGGCGCCGGGACCGGGTAGACCTGGCGGCCGGCTGCCGTGCCGGGTAGACCTGGCGGCCCGGCCCGGAGCCGGAAGCGGAAATGCCCGAGGGACCGGCTCGGAGCCGGGCAGACCCCGCGGTCCGGCTCGGAGCCGAAACGGGGAGAACCTGGCGGACCGGCCGGGAGCCCGGTAGAGCTGGGGGACCGGCCCGGAGCCGCGTAGAGCTGGGCGACCGGCTCGGAGCCCGCTAGACCGTGCGGACCGGGCCGGAGCCGGGAGCGGGGAAAACGGGGGGACCGGAGCGGAGCCGGGCGGACCCCGCGGTCCGGCCCGGAGCCGGGACCGGAAACGGCTGGCGGACCGGCCCGGAGCCGGGAGAACATGGCGGACCGGCCCGGAGCCGGAAAGAGCCTGCGAGACCGGCCCGGCCCGGACCCGGGAGCGGGGAAAAACGGGGGGACCGGCGCGGAGCCGGGCGGACCCCGCGGTCCGGCGCGGAGCCGGGACCGGAAACAGCTGGCGGACCGGCCCGGAGCCGGGAGAACATGGCGGACCGGCCCGGAGCCGGAAAGAGCCTGCGAGACCGGCCCGGCCCGGAGCCGGGAGCGGGGAAAAACGGGGGGACCGGCGCGGAGCCGGGCGGACCCCGCGGTCCGGCGCGGAGCCGGGACCGGAAACAGCTGGCGGACCGGCCCGGAGCCGGGACCGGGTAGACCTGGCGGCCGGCTGCCGTGCCGGGCAGACCTGGCGGCCCGGCCCGGAGCCGGGACCGGAAACGGCTGGCGGACCGGCCCGGAGCCGGGCAGACCCCGCGGTCCGGCTCGGAGCCGGAACGGGGAGAAGCTGGCGGACCGGCCCGGAGCCCGGTAGAGCTGGGGGACCGGCCCGGAGCCGCGTAGAGCTGGGCGACCGGCTCGGAGCCCGCTAGACCGTGCGGACCGGGCCGGAGCCGGGAGCGGGGGAAAAGGGGGGGGTCCGGCGCGGAGCCGGCACCGGAAACAGCTGGCGGACCGGCCCGGAGCCGGCTAAACGCGGGTTTAAACCGCCCGGCGCCGGGACCGGGTAGACCTGGCGGCCGGCTGCCGTGCCGGGTAGACCTGGCGGCCCGGCCCGGAGCCGGGACCGGAAACGGCTGGCGGACCGGCCCGGAGCCGGGCGGACCCCGCGGTCCGGCTCGGAGCCGAAACCGGGAGAACCTGGCGGACCGGCCCGGAGCCCGGTAGAGCTGGGGGACCGGCTCGGAGCCCGCTAGACCGTGCGGACCGGGCCGGAGCCGGGAGCGGGGAAAAACGGGGGGACCGGCGCGGAGCCGGGCGGACCCCGCGGTCCGGCCCGGCGCCGGGACCGGAAACGGCTGGCGGACCGGCCCGGAGCCGGGACCGGGTAGACCCGGCGGCCGGCTGCCGTGCCGGGTAGACCTGGCGGCCCGGCCCGGAGCCGAAGGCGGGAAAAGCCGGGGGTCCGGGCAGACCCCGCGGTCCGGCTCGGAGCCGGAACGGGGAGAAGCTGGCGGACCGGCCCGGAGCCCGGTAGAGCTGGGGGACCGGCCCGGAGCCGCGTAGAGCTGGGCGACCGGCTCGGAGCCCGCTAGACCGTGCGGACCGGGCCGGAGCCGGGAGCGGGGGAAAAGGGGGGGGTCCGGCGCGGAGCCGGCACCGGAAACAGCTGGCGGACCGGCCCGGAGCCGGCTAAACGCGGGTTAAACCGCCCGGCGCCGGGACCGGGTAGACCTGGCGGCCGGCTGCCGTGCCGGGTAGACCTGGCGGCCCGGCCCGGAGCCGGGACCGGAAACGGCTGGCGGACCGGCCCGGAGCCGGGCAGACCCCGCGGTCCGGCTCGGAGCCGGAACGGGGAGAAGCTGGCGGACCGGCCCGGAGCCCGGTAGAGCTGGGGGACCGGCCCGGAGCCGCGTAGAGCTGGGCGACCGGCTCGGAGCCCGCTAGACCGTGCGGACCGGGCCGGAGCCGGGAGCGGGGGAAAAGGGGGGGGTCCGGCGCGGAGCCGGCACCGGAAACAGCTGGCGGACCGGCCCGGAGCCGGCTAAACGCGGGTTAAACCGCCCGGCGCCGGGACCGGGTAGACCTGGCGGCCGGCTGCCGTGCCGGGTAGACCTGGCGGCCCGGCCCGGAGCCGGGACCGGAAACGGCTGGCGGACCGGCCCGGAGCCGGGCGGACCCCGCGGTCCGGCTCGGAGCCGAAACCGGGAGAACCTGGCGGACCGGCCCGGAGCCCGGTAGAGCTGGGGGACCGGCTCGGAGCCCGCTAGACCGTGCGGACCGGGCCGGAGCCGGGAGCGGGGAAAAACGGGGGGACCGGCGCGGAGCCGGGCGGACCCCGCGGTCCGGCCCGGCGCCGGGACCGGAAACGGCTGGCGGACCGGCCCGGAGCCGGGACCGGGTAGACCCGGCGGCCGGCTGCCGTGCCGGGTAGACCTGGCGGCCCGGCCCGGAGCCGAAGGCGGGAAAAGCCGGGGGTCCGGGCAGACCCCGCGGTCCGGCTCGGAGCCGGAACGGGGAGAAGCTGGCGGACCGGCCCGGAGCCCGGTAGAGCTGGGGGACCGGCCCGGAGCCGCGTAGAGCTGGGCGACCGGCTCGGAGCCCGCTAGACCGTGCGGACCGGGCCGGAGCCGGGAGCGGGGGAAAAGGGGGGGGTCCGGCGCGGAGCCGGCACCGGAAACAGCTGGCGGACCGGCCCGGAGCCGGCTAAACGCGGGTTAAACCGCCCGGCGCCGGGACCGGGTAGACCTGGCGGCCGGCTGCCGTGCCGGGTAGACCTGGCGGCCCGGCCCGGAGCCGGGACCGGAAACGGCTGGCGGACCGGCCCGGAGCCGGGCAGACCCCGCGGTCCGGCTCGGAGCCGGAACGGGGAGAAGCTGGCGGACCGGCCCGGAGCCCGGTAGAGCTGGGGGACCGGCCCGGAGCCGCGTAGAGCTGGGCGACCGGCTCGGAGCCCGCTAGACCGTGCGGACCGGGCCGGAGCCGGGAGCGGGGGAAAAGGGGGGGGTCCGGCGCGGAGCCGGCACCGGAAACAGCTGGCGGACCGGCCCGGAGCCGGCTAAACGCGGGTTAAACCGCCCGGCGCCGGGACCGGGTAGACCTGGCGGCCGGCTGCCGTGCCGGGTAGACCTGGCGGCCCGGCCCGGAGCCGGGACCGGAAACGGCTGGCGGACCGGCCCGGAGCCGGGCAGACCCCGCGGTCCGGCTCGGAGCCGGAACGGGGAGAAGCTGGCGGACCGGCCCGGAGCCCGGTAGAGCTGGGGGACCGGCCCGGAGCCGCGTAGAGCTGGGCGACCGGCTCGGAGCCCGCTAGACCGTGCGGACCGGGCCGGAGCCGGGAGCGGGGGAAAAGGGGGGGGTCCGGCGCGGAGCCGGCACCGGAAACAGCTGGCGGACCGGCCCGGAGCCGGCTAAACGCGGGTTAAACCGCCCGGCGCCGGGACCGGGTAGACCTGGCGGCCGGCTGCCGTGCCGGGTAGACCTGGCGGCCCGGCCCGGCGCCGGGACCGGAAACGGCTGGCGGACCGGCCCGGAGCCGGGACCGGGTAGACCCGGCGGCCGGCTGCCGTGCCGGGTAGACCTGGCGGCCCGGCCCGGAGCCGAAGGCGGGAAAAGCCGGGGGTCCGGGCAGACCCCGCGGTCCGGCTCGGAGCCGGAACGGGGAGAAGCTGGCGGACCGGCCCGGAGCCCGGTAGAGCTGGGGGACCGGCCCGGAGCCCGGTAGAGCTGGGGGACCGGCCCGGAGCCGCGTAGAGCTGGGCGACCGGCTCGGAGCCCGCTAGACCGTGCGGACCGGGCCGGAGCCGGGAGCCGGGGAAAAGGGGGGGGTCCGGCGCGGAGCCGGCACCGGAAACAGCTGGCGGACCGGCCCGGAGCCGGCTAAACGCGGGTTAAACCGCCCGGCGCCGGGACCGGGTAGACCTGGCGGCCGGCTGCCGTGCCGGGTAGACCTGGCGGCCCGGCCCGGAGCCGGGACCGGAAACGGCTGGCGGACCGGCCCGGAGCCGGGCGGACCCCGCGGTCCGGCTCGGAGCCGAAACCGGGAGAACCTGGCGGACCGGCCCGGAGCCCGGTAGAGCTGGGGGACCGGCTCGGAGCCCGCTAGACCGTGCGGACCGGGCCGGAGCCGGGAGCGGGGAAAAACGGGGGGACCGGCGCGGAGCCGGGCGGACCCCGCGGTCCGGCCCGGCGCCGGGACCGGAAACGGCTGGCGGACCGGCCCGGAGCCGGGACCGGGTAGACCCGGCGGCCGGCTGCCGTGCCGGGTAGACCTGGCGGCCCGGCCCGGAGCCGAAGGCGGGAAAAGCCGGGGGTCCGGGCAGACCCCGCGGTCCGGCTCGGAGCCGGAACGGGGAGAAGCTGGCGGACCGGCCCGGAGCCCGGTAGAGCTGGGGGACCGGCCCGGAGCCGCGTAGAGCTGGGCGACCGGCTCGGAGCCCGCTAGACCGTGCGGACCGGGCCGGAGCCGGGAGCGGGGGAAAAGGGGGGGGTCCGGCGCGGAGCCGGCACCGGAAACAGCTGGCGGACCGGCCCGGAGCCGGCTAAACGCGGGTTAAACCGCCCGGCGCCGGGACCGGGTAGACCTGGCGGCCGGCTGCCGTGCCGGGTAGACCTGGCGGCCCGGCCCGGAGCCGGGACCGGAAACGGCTGGCGGACCGGCCCGGAGCCGGGCAGACCCCGCGGTCCGGCTCGGAGCCGAAACGGGGAGAAGCTGGCGGACCGGCCCGGAGCCCGGTAGAGCTGGGGGACCGGCCCGGAGCCGCGTAGAGCTGGGCGACCGGCTCGGAGCCCGCTAGACCGTGCGGACCGGGCCGGAGCCGGGAGCGGGGAAAACGGGGGGACCGGCGCGGAGCCGGGCGGACCCCGCGGTCCGGCGCGGCGCCGGGACCGGAAACGGCTGGCGGACCGGCCCGGAGCCGGGACCGGGTAGACCTGGCGGCCGGCTGCCGTGCCGGGTAGACCTGGCGGCCCGGCCCGGAGCCGGAAGCGGAAATGCCCGAGGGACCGGCGCGGAGCCGGGCAGACCCCGCGGTCCGGCTCGGAGCCGAAACCGGGGACAGCTGGCGGCCCGGCCCGGAGCCGGGAGGAGCCTGCGGACCGGCCCGCTCCGGAGCCGAGATCGGGGAAACCCGGGGGACCGGCGCGGAGCCGGGCGGACCCCGCGGTCCGGCCCGGCGCCGGGACCGGAAACGGCTGGCGGACCGGCCCGGAGCCGGGACCGGGTAGACCTGGCGGCCGGCTGCCGTGCCGGGTAGACCTGGCGGCCCGGCCCGGAGGCAGAGGCGGGAAAAGCCGGGGGTCCGGCTCGGAGCCGGGCAGACCCCGCGGTCCGGCTCGGAGCCGTGTTAGAGCCGGCGGACCTGCCCGGAGCCGGGATCAGGCAGGCCTGGCCGCCGGCTTCTGAACCGGGTAGACCTGGCGGCCCGGCCCGGAGCCGGGAGCGGGAACACCTGCCGGACCGACCCGGAGCCGGGTAGAGACGGGGTACCGTCCCGGAACCGGGAAGTTCCGGCGGACCGGCCCGGAGCCGGGTAGAGCCGGGGGACCGGGCCGGAGCCGGGCGGCAGACCCCGCGGACCGGCCCGGAGCCGAGTAGAGTCGCCCGTAGAGCCGCCCGGGCCCGGGTATCCGCCGGTTCCGGAGCCGGCCGGATCCGTCGCTAGGAGCGGACGGACGAGCAGGAGGGCAGGACGGCAGGAGGCATCGTCGTGAAAAAAGGAGACTCGGGCGGGAGGTCGGTCACGCCGCCGCCGCATCCTCCTTTCCCCCTCGCCCGCGACGCACGCGGACGTTCGAGGCGACGATTAATAAAACGCACGAGCGGTTAACTCGTCGATCGACTCTGTCTTCCTTTCTCTCTCTTTTATTCCTTCGCGATTTAAAAGTGAAAAAATAAATAATAATAATAAATAAAAAAAAAAAAAAAAAAAAAAAAAAAAAAAAAAAAAAACCGGGGCCGGGGCTGGGGCCAGAGCTGGGCAAAGGGCCGAGACCGAGGCCTAGGCCGAGACCAGGACCGGGACCGACACCGAGGCATAGGCCGAGGCCTGAGCCGGGACGGGGACCGGGACCGGGACCGGGACCGGGACCAGGACCGAGACTGAGACCGAGGGCTAGGCCGAGACCTGGGCCGGGACCGAGAGCGAGAGCGAGAGCGAGAGCGAGAGCGAGAGCGAGGCCTAGGCCGAGGCCTGGGCCGGGACTGGGACCGAGAGCGAGAGCGAGGCCTAGGCGGAGGCCAGGGCCGGGACCGGGATCGGGACCGGGACTGAGAGCGAGGCCTAGGCCAAGGCCTGGGCCGGGACTGGGACCGAGAGCGAGAGCGAGGCCTAGGCGGAGGCCAGGGCCGGGACCGGGATCGGGACCGGGACTGAGAGCGAGGCCTAGGCCGAGGCCTGGGCCGGGACTGGGACCGAGAGCGAGAGCGAGGCCTAGGCGGAGGCCAGGGCCGGGACCGGGACCGGGACTGAGAGCGAGACCGAGGCCTAGGCCAAGGCCTGGGTCTGGACCGGGACTGAGAGCGAGACCGAGGCCTAGGCCAAGGCCTGGGCGGGGACCGGGACCAAGGGAGAGACCGAGAGCGAGACCGAGGCCTAGGCCGAGGCCTGGGCGGAGACCGGGACCAGGACTGAGAGAGAGGCCTAGGCCGAGGCCGAGGCCTGGGCCGGGGCCGGGGCCGGGGCCGGGGCCGGGGCCGGGGCCGGGACCGAGAGCGAGAGCGAGGCCTAGGCCGAGGCCTGAGCCGGGACCGAGAGCGAGAGCGAGAGCAAGAGCGAGAGCGAGGCCTAGGCCGAGGCCTGGGCGGGGACCGGGACCGGGACCGGGACCGAGAGCGAGAGCGAGACCGAGGCCTAGGCCAAGGCCTGGGCCTGGACCGGGACCGAGAGCGAGAGCAAGGCCTAGGCGGAGGCCAGGGCCGGGACCGGGATCGGGACCGGGACCGGGACTGAGAGCGAGGCCTAGGCGGAGGCCAGGGCCGGGACCGGGATCGGGACCGGGACCAGGACCAGGACCGAGAGTGAGAGCGAGAGCGAGAGCGAGGCCTAGGCCGAGGCCTGAGCCGGGACCGAGAGTGAGAGCGAGAGCAAGAGCGAGAGCGAGGCCTAGGCCGAGGCCTGGGCGGGGACCGGGACCAGGACTGAGAGAGAGGCCTAGGCCGAGGCCTGGGCCTGGGCCGGGACCGGGACCGGGACCGAGAGTGAGAGCGAGGCCTATGCCGAGGCCTGGGCGGGGAGCGTGACCGAGAGCGAGAGCGAGGCCTAGGCCAAGGCCTGGGCCGGGACCGGGACCGGGACCGGGACCGGGACCGAGACCGAGACGGAGACCGAGACCGAGACCGAGACCGAGACCGAGACCGAGACCGAGACTGAGACCGAGGGCTAGGCTGAGGCCCGAGGTCTAGGCCGAGACCTAGGCCGAAACCGAGACCGAGAGCGAGGCCTAGGCCAAGGCCCGAGACCGAGACCTGAGGCCTAGGCCGAGGCCCGAGGCCTAGGCCGAGACCTAGGCTGAAACCGAAACCGAGACCGAGAGCGAGGCCTAGGCCAAGGCCCGAGACCGAGACCGAGACCCGAGGCCTAAGGCCTAGGCTGAGACCGAGGCCTAGGCCGAGACCTAGGCTGAAACCGAAACCGAGACCGAGAGCGAGGCCTAGGCCAAGGCCCGAGACCGAGACCTAGGCCTAGGCCGAGACCTAGGCCGAAACCGAGACCGAGAGCGAGGCCTAGGCCAAGGCCCGAGACCGAGACCTGAGGCCTAGGCCGAGGCCCGAGGCCTAGGCCGAGACCTAGGCTGAAACCGAGACCGAGGGCGAGGCCTAGGCCGAGGCCCGAGACCGAGACCGAGACCGAGACCGAGACTGAGACCGAGGGCTAGGCTGAGGCCCGAGGCCTAGGCCGAGACCTAGGCCGAAACCGAGACCGAGAGCGAGGCCTAGGCCAAGGCCCGAGACCGAGACCTGAGGCCTAGGCCGAGACCAAGACCGAGGGCTAGGCTGAGGCCCGAGGCCTAGGCCAAGACCTAGGCCGAAACCGAGCCTGAGACCGAGGGCTAAGCTGAGGCCCGAGGCCTAGGCCGAGACTTAGTCCGAAACCGAGACCGAGACCGAGAGCGAGGCCTAGGCCAAGGCCCGAGACCGAGACCGAGACCGAGACCGAGACCGAGACCGAGACCTGAGGCCTAGGCCGAGACCGAGACCGAGACCTGAGGCCTAGGCCGAGACCAAGACCGAGGGCTAGGCTGAGGCCCGAGACCGAGACCGAGACCTGAGGCCTAGGCCGAGACCGAGACCGAGACCGAGGGCTAGGCCGAGGCCCGAGGCCTAGGCTGAGACCTAGGCCGAAACTGAGACCAAGAGAGAGGCCTAGGCCAAGGCCCGAGACCGAGACCCGAGGCCTAGGCTGAGACCTAGGCCGAAACCGAGACCGAGAGCGAGGCCTAGGCGGAGGCCCGAGACCGAGACCGAGACCTGAGGCCTAGGCCGAGACCGAGACCGAGACCTGGGGCCTAGGCCGAGACCAAGACCGAGGGCTAGGCTGAGGCCCGAGGCCTAGGCCAAGACCTAGGCCGAAACCGAGCCTGAGACCGAGGGCTAAGCTGAGGCCCGAGGCCTAGGCCGAGACTTAGTCCGAAACCGAGACCGAGAGCGAGAGCGAGGCCTAGGCCAAGGCCCGAGACCGAGACCGAGACCGAGACCGAGACCTGAGGCCTAGGCCGAGACCGAGACCGAGGGCTAGGCTGAGGCCCGAGGGCTAGGCTGAGGCCCGAGGCCTAGGCCGAGACCTAGGCCGAAACCGAGACCGAGACCGAGAGCGAGGCTGAGGCCCGAGGGCTAGGCTGAGGCCCGAGGCCTAGGCCGAGACCTAGGCCGAGACCGAGACCGAGAGCGAGGCCTAGGCCGAGGCCCGAGACCGAGACCTGAGGCCTAGGCCGAGGCCCGAGACCGAGACCTGAGGCCTAGGCTAAGACCCGAGGCCTAGGCCGAGACCGAGACCGAGGCCTAGGCTGAGACCCGAGGCCAGGGCCGAGACCGCGACCGCGACCGAGAAAAAAAAAAAAAAAAAAAGGAAATGAATGAATGAATGAATGAATGAGTGAATGAATAAATAAACAAATAATTGAAAACAGCACCGGAAATAAATAAATACACAATAAAATAAGTAAATAAATAAGTAAATAAATAAATAAATAAATTATAAATAAGTAAATACAATCCAGAATGAAGCAATTAATTATTTAAATAATTAAATCAATGCCTTGGAAATAAATAAATAAGTAAGTAAGTAAGTAAGTAAGTAAGTAAAAGGGAAACGAATAAATACATAAATAATAAAACAAACAAATAAATAAACCCTGAAATTAATTAGTTTTTTTAATTAATTAAAAAAGTAATTAAAAAAAAAAAAAAAAAAAAAAAAAAAAAAAAAATTAAATTTCAAAAAGCCCCGGAAGTAAGACATTAAAATAATCAATTAATCAATTAATTATTGGATCGATTAAATAAATAAATAAATAACTAAATAAATAAATCAACAAACCAAAAGTAATTAATTAATTAATTAAATAAAGGGAATGAATGAAGGAATGAAGGAATGAAGGAACGAACGAACGAATGAATAAATAAATAAATAAATAAATAAACAAACAAATAAATTTTTAGAACCCGGAAGGAACGAATGAATTAATTAATTGGTTGATTGATTGGTGGGTTTAATTAATTAATTAATTAATTAATTAATTAATTAATTAATTACTAAAGGAAATAAATAAATAAATCAACCGAGCAACCAACCAACCCACCAACCCGGAAGTAATTAATTAATTAATTAATTAGTTAATCAATCAATCAATCAATCAATCAACCAGTCAATCAATCAATCAATCAATTAATTAAACCCGGAAGTAATTAATTAGTTAATTAATTAATTAATTATTCGAATAAATAAATAAATGAATAAATGAATAAACAAACAAACAAACGAACGAACCCGGGGGCAATTAATTAATTAATTAATTAATTAATTAATTAATTAATTAATTATATCGATAGAGGAATGAATGAATAACAAAATAAAAAAATAGCTAAATAAATAAATAAACGCGGAAGTGATGAATGAATGAATGAATGAATGGAAATAAATAAATAAACAAGTAAACAAACAAACAAACAGAGAAACAAACCCGAAAGTAATTAATTAATTAATTTTTTAATGACTTAATTAATTCATTCATTAAAGGAAATAAATAAACAAACAAACAAACAAACGAGTAAACCGGGAAGTAATTAATTAATTTCTTAATTGATTGATTGATTGATTGATTAAATGAATAAACAAACAAACAAACAAACAAACAAATAAATAAATAAACCCGGAAGTAATCGATTCATTCATTCATTCATTCATTCATTAGTTATAGAAATAAACAAACAAATATACAAATAGGTAAATAAAAAAACCCGGAAGCAATTACTTAATTAATTAATTAATTAATTAAAGGGAACGAATGAACAAACAAACAAACAAACAAACCAACCAACCAACCAACCAACCAACCAACCCGGAAGTAGTTAATGAATGAATTAATTACATCTAACTAACTAACTAACTAAATAAGTAACCGGAAGCAATTAGTTAGTTACTTACTTACTTACTTAATTAATTAACTAGCTGCCTCGGAAATAAATAAATAAATAAATAAATAAATAAATAAATAAGTAAGTAAATAAATAAAAATAAATCTATCGATCGAGAAAACCCGGAGTTATGAAGGTAAGGAATGACATCATTGCATCGTTCCATAATTAAGGAACTAAATAATTAAAGAAACAGGGACAGCACCGGAAATCAAGAAATCGATCCATCCATCGATCCATCTTAAAAATTTAAAAAGTAAATCAAG
>NW_027285953.1:467500-482500 GCF_036169615.1 Heliangelus exortis | reverse complement strand
GGAAAGCGGCGGCCACGCCACGCGTAGCCATGCGTTCGAGCCACCGAGCGCGGGCTGCGAGAGGTACTCCGGAGGCGTCAGCACCGGCAGGCGCCGGCTCAGCGTGGAGACGCTCTCCCACCCCGGCCCGGGGAAAGGAGGGGGAGAGGCCAGTGCGGCGCACCGGCACGCGGACGGATCTCTCTTTGCAACGGGAAGGAGCAGGGAGGCGTCACCGGCCCCCACCACCTGCTCCGGGAACCACAGGCTCCCTTTTCCTTTTTTCCCCCTTGATCGTGCCCCAACGAGGGTGACGCACCCGACAGGGCCGTCTTCTCAGCGTTCGAAACTCCCGGCGACCGCCGCCGGACGCCGGGTCCGAAACCCGTAGGGAACCGCTCATCCCTGCCGGGGATCGGTTTTGCAGATGGAAGGAAAAAAAAAAAAAAGCCGACCCGCAGAGCACAGAGCCCCGACACGGGTAGCACACGGGGAGCAGGGGGAAAGCCACTGAGGGAAGGCAACCCCAAAGCCGCCCGAGTTCAGCTGCCCGTCAAAAGGTGGGACGACCGGGCTGCTGTTTCCCCCCAGCCCGGCTTTTGCACGGGCTCCGGCTTAGGGCCAGGAAAGGAGAGGGGGGAAAGAATAAAATCATCTCGGTGAGCTCCAGCTTAAGGCCGAAGGAAAAAGTAAACGACAAGAGCAGAGAGAGGCTTCACCGACAGCCTCCTTCACCCTGTAAAAATCCACCAGTCCCCGGGCTCAGTAAAAGTCATAGGGCTCTCCGGCACCGCAAACCTGGGGGGAAAACCAAAAGCGGTGCAGCTGGGACCCCACCACCAGCTGGCACACTCAAAACACAGCACTCCATAAAGGAGGGCAGTGCCATCAACGAGCCCACGGGGACGCAAGGGGAAGCCGCGGCAGGCTCGGCAACCCCGGGACATCTGCCTTGGGCCTTCCTGGGCATCGAAGCCAGGGGCCGCAAAAACACCCACTACAGCGGGCTCCAGCTTAGGGCCGGGGACACGACTATAAAAGGAAGACGGGGCGCCGCCGCCCCGCCGTCTACCAGCTTTCTCCCGGGCTGCTCGGCTCCCGGCGGACGCCCCCAGAGCCGAGCAGGGCTCCGGCTTCGGACCGGAGCGAGAATAGGAAAGAGACGGGGCGCCGCCGCCCCGCCGTCTACCAGCTTTCTCCCGGGCTGCTCGGCTCCCGGCGGACACCCCCAGAGCCGAGCAGGGCTCCAGCTTAGGGCCGGAGCGCGACTATAGGAGGAAGGCAGGGCGCCGCCACCCCGCCGCTTACCGGCTTTGTCCCGGGCTGCTCGGCTCCCGGCGGACGCCCCCAGAGCCGAGCAGGGCTCCAGCTTAGGGCCGGAGCGCGACTATAGGAAAGAGACGGGGCGCCGCCGCCCCGCCGTCTACCAGCTTTCTCCCGGGCTGCTCGGCTCCCGGCGGACACCCCCAGAGCCGAGCAGGGCTCCAGCTTAGGGCCGGAGCGCGACTATAGGAGGAAGGCGGGGCGCCGCCGCCCCGCCGCTTACCGGCTTGTCCCGGGCTGCTCGGCTCCCGGCGGACGCCCCCAGAGCCGAGCAGGGCTCCAGCTTAGGGCCGGAGCGCGACTATAGGAGGAAGGCGGGGCGCCGCCGCCCCGCCGCTTACCGGCTTGTCCCGGGCTGCTCGGCTCCCGGCGGACGCCCCCAGAGCCGAGCAGGGCTCCAGCTTAGGGCCGGAGCGAGAATAGGAAAGAGACGGGGCGCCGCCGCCCCGCCGTCTACCAGCTTTGTCCCGGGCTGCTCGGCTCCCGGCGGACGCCCCCAGAGCCGAGCAGGGCTCCAGCTTAGGGCCGGAGCACGACTATAGGAGGAAGGCAGGGCGCCGCCGCCCCGCCGCTTACCGGCTTGTCCCGGGCTGCTCGGCTCCCGGCGGACGCCCCCAGAGCCGAGCAGGGCTCCAGCTTAGGGCCGGAGCGCGACTATAGGAGGAAGGCGGGGCGCCGCCGCCCCGCCGCTTACCGGCTTGTCCCGGGCTGCTCGGCTCCCGGCGGACGCCCCCAGAGCCGAGCAGGGCTCCAGCTTAGGGCCGGAGCGCGACTATAGGAGGAAGGCGGGGCGCCGCCGCCCCGCCGCTTACCGGCTTGTCCCGGGCTGCTCGGCTCCCGGCGAACGCCCCCAGAGCCGAGCAGGGCTCCAGCTTAGGGCCGGAGCGCGACTATAGGAGGAAGGCGGGGCGCCGCCGCCCCGCCGCTTACCGGCTTGTCCCGGGCTGCTCGGCTCCCGGCGGACGCCCCCAGAGCCGAGCAGGGCTCCAGCTTAGGGCCGGAGCGCGACTATAGGAGGAAGGCGGGGCGCCGCCGCCCCGCCGCTTACCGGCTTGTCCCGGGCTGCTCGGCTCCCGGCGGACGCCCCCGAGCCGAGCAGGGCTCCATTGGTCACCAGAGAAAGCAGGGTGCCGCCGCCCCGCTGCAGAATCAAGGTGGCCCCCGTGGCCGTTTCAAGCCCAAATGCACTGGATTGTCTCTGGAAGGTAAACCTGCTACCTCGAGAAGGGAGTGGGGGGGGCGCCGCCACCCCGCCCGCAGCACCCGACTGGCCCCGCGGCCATCCTTCCGGGATCGCTTGGCTTCGGTCAAGCTACTACTCACGGCTGGAGCGTAGGTAGGATCGCGGGGCGCCGCCGCCACCGCCTTTGCCTGGGGGACACCCAGTAGGAAGCCACGGCAGGCTTGGTACAACTTAGCTATGGGACCCGAGAACCGGGTTGCTCTCGCCCTTTTGGGTGCTCGTTTGGACCGGCTTTTTTTCCGGGGAGTGCCCTTGTCTCGCTGGAAACCGTGCCGAGGCGCCGCCGCCTCCCCTTCCGCCCTTTAAGCCGGTCCGCCGGGCCGCCCCTCCCCGGCTGGCATCGGTTTCCCTTCGTCTGGCATGGTGAGCTCCGCAGCACCACCTACTCCCCTATATACGGACAGACGAGGCCACTCCCGCCGGGAGATCCAAGAGCGCACCCTGTGGTCACCGGAGAGGCGCGCCGAGCGCGCCGACTTTTACGATGACGTAACTGGAGGCAGAGGAAAACAGCGACCCCTTTGGCGACTACCGGAACCGCGCGGACAACTGGTCTACCCCGCTGCCAGAGACCAAGTCCCGCCGAGCGCGGTAGACCTGGCCGCCGCCGTGGGCGCCAGGACCGGGTAGACCTGGCAAACCGGCCCGGAGCCAGGAAGACCTGCCCGCCGCCTTGGCGCCATAGCCGGGCCGCCCTAGCGGACCGGCCCGGAGCCGGAACCGGGTAGACCTGGCCGCCGGCTTCCGAACCGGGTAGACCTGGCGGACCGGATCGGAGCCAGGAAGACCTGCCCGCCGCCTTGGTGCCATAGCCGGGCCGCCCTTGCGGACCGGCCCGGAGCCGGAACCGGGTAGACCTGGCCGCCGGCTTCCGAACCGGGGAGACCCGGCGGACCGGCCCGGACCTGGAAGCGGGAAAAGCCGGGCGAAACGGCCCGGAGCCGGGCAGACCCCGCGGTCCGGCTCGGAGCCGAAACCGGGAGAACCTGGCGGACCGGCCCGGAGCCCGCTAGACCGTGCGGACCGGGCCGGAGCCGGGAGCGGGGAAAACGGGGGGACCGGCGCGGAGCCGGGCGGACCCCGCGGTCCGGCCCGGAGCCGGGACCGGGTTGACCTGGCGGCCGGCTGCCGTGCCGGGTAGACCTGGCGGCCCGGCCCGGAGCCGAAGGCGGGAAAAGCCGGGGGTCCGGGCAGACCCCGCGGTCCGGCTCGGAGCCGAAACGGGGAGAACCTGGCGGACCGGCCCGGAGCCCGGTAGAGCTGGGGGACCGGCCCGGAGCCGCGTAGAGCTGGGCGACCGGCTCGGAGCCCGCTAGACCGTGCGGACCGGGCCGGAGCCGGGAGCGGGGAAAACGGGGGGACCGGCGCGGAGCCGGGCGGACCCCGCGGTCCGGCCCGGAGCCGGCTAAACGCGGGTAAACCGCCCGGCGCCGGGACCGGGTAGACCTGGCGGCCGGCTGCCGTGCCGGGTAGACCTGGCGGCCCGGCCCGGAGCCGGAAGCGGAAATGCCCGAGGGACCGGCTCGGAGCCGGGCAGACCCCGCGGTCCGGCTCGGAGCCGAAACGGGGAGAACCTGGCGGACCGGCCGGGAGCCCGGTAGAGCTGGGGGACCGGCCCGGAGCCGCGTAGAGCTGGGCGACCGGCTCGGAGCCCGCTAGACCGTGCGGACCGGGCCGGAGCCGGGAGCGGGGAAAACGGGGGGACCGGAGCGGAGCCGGGCGGACCCCGCGGTCCGGCCCGGAGCCGGGACCGGAAACGGCTGGCGGACCGGCCCGGAGCCGGGAGAACATGGCGGACCGGCCCGGAGCCGGAAAGAGCCTGCGAGACCGGCCCGGCCCGGACCCGGGAGCGGGGAAAAACGGGGGGACCGGCGCGGAGCCGGGCGGACCCCGCGGTCCGGCGCGGAGCCGGGACCGGAAACAGCTGGCGGACCGGCCCGGAGCCGGGAGAACATGGCGGACCGGCCCGGAGCCGGAAAGAGCCTGCGAGACCGGCCCGGCCCGGAGCCGGGAGCGGGGAAAAACGGGGGGACCGGCGCGGAGCCGGGCGGACCCCGCGGTCCGGCGCGGAGCCGGGACCGGAAACAGCTGGCGGACCGGCCCGGAGCCGGGACCGGGTAGACCTGGCGGCCGGCTGCCGTGCCGGGCAGACCTGGCGGCCCGGCCCGGAGCCGGGACCGGAAACGGCTGGCGGACCGGCCCGGAGCCGGGCAGACCCCGCGGTCCGGCTCGGAGCCGGAACGGGGAGAAGCTGGCGGACCGGCCCGGAGCCCGGTAGAGCTGGGGGACCGGCCCGGAGCCGCGTAGAGCTGGGCGACCGGCTCGGAGCCCGCTAGACCGTGCGGACCGGGCCGGAGCCGGGAGCGGGGGAAAAGGGGGGGGTCCGGCGCGGAGCCGGCACCGGAAACAGCTGGCGGACCGGCCCGGAGCCGGCTAAACGCGGGTTTAAACCGCCCGGCGCCGGGACCGGGTAGACCTGGCGGCCGGCTGCCGTGCCGGGTAGACCTGGCGGCCCGGCCCGGAGCCGGGACCGGAAACGGCTGGCGGACCGGCCCGGAGCCGGGCGGACCCCGCGGTCCGGCTCGGAGCCGAAACCGGGAGAACCTGGCGGACCGGCCCGGAGCCCGGTAGAGCTGGGGGACCGGCTCGGAGCCCGCTAGACCGTGCGGACCGGGCCGGAGCCGGGAGCGGGGAAAAACGGGGGGACCGGCGCGGAGCCGGGCGGACCCCGCGGTCCGGCCCGGCGCCGGGACCGGAAACGGCTGGCGGACCGGCCCGGAGCCGGGACCGGGTAGACCCGGCGGCCGGCTGCCGTGCCGGGTAGACCTGGCGGCCCGGCCCGGAGCCGAAGGCGGGAAAAGCCGGGGGTCCGGGCAGACCCCGCGGTCCGGCTCGGAGCCGGAACGGGGAGAAGCTGGCGGACCGGCCCGGAGCCCGGTAGAGCTGGGGGACCGGCCCGGAGCCGCGTAGAGCTGGGCGACCGGCTCGGAGCCCGCTAGACCGTGCGGACCGGGCCGGAGCCGGGAGCGGGGGAAAAGGGGGGGGTCCGGCGCGGAGCCGGCACCGGAAACAGCTGGCGGACCGGCCCGGAGCCGGCTAAACGCGGGTTAAACCGCCCGGCGCCGGGACCGGGTAGACCTGGCGGCCGGCTGCCGTGCCGGGTAGACCTGGCGGCCCGGCCCGGAGCCGGGACCGGAAACGGCTGGCGGACCGGCCCGGAGCCGGGCAGACCCCGCGGTCCGGCTCGGAGCCGGAACGGGGAGAAGCTGGCGGACCGGCCCGGAGCCCGGTAGAGCTGGGGGACCGGCCCGGAGCCGCGTAGAGCTGGGCGACCGGCTCGGAGCCCGCTAGACCGTGCGGACCGGGCCGGAGCCGGGAGCGGGGGAAAAGGGGGGGGTCCGGCGCGGAGCCGGCACCGGAAACAGCTGGCGGACCGGCCCGGAGCCGGCTAAACGCGGGTTAAACCGCCCGGCGCCGGGACCGGGTAGACCTGGCGGCCGGCTGCCGTGCCGGGTAGACCTGGCGGCCCGGCCCGGAGCCGGGACCGGAAACGGCTGGCGGACCGGCCCGGAGCCGGGCGGACCCCGCGGTCCGGCTCGGAGCCGAAACCGGGAGAACCTGGCGGACCGGCCCGGAGCCCGGTAGAGCTGGGGGACCGGCTCGGAGCCCGCTAGACCGTGCGGACCGGGCCGGAGCCGGGAGCGGGGAAAAACGGGGGGACCGGCGCGGAGCCGGGCGGACCCCGCGGTCCGGCCCGGCGCCGGGACCGGAAACGGCTGGCGGACCGGCCCGGAGCCGGGACCGGGTAGACCCGGCGGCCGGCTGCCGTGCCGGGTAGACCTGGCGGCCCGGCCCGGAGCCGAAGGCGGGAAAAGCCGGGGGTCCGGGCAGACCCCGCGGTCCGGCTCGGAGCCGGAACGGGGAGAAGCTGGCGGACCGGCCCGGAGCCCGGTAGAGCTGGGGGACCGGCCCGGAGCCGCGTAGAGCTGGGCGACCGGCTCGGAGCCCGCTAGACCGTGCGGACCGGGCCGGAGCCGGGAGCGGGGGAAAAGGGGGGGGTCCGGCGCGGAGCCGGCACCGGAAACAGCTGGCGGACCGGCCCGGAGCCGGCTAAACGCGGGTTAAACCGCCCGGCGCCGGGACCGGGTAGACCTGGCGGCCGGCTGCCGTGCCGGGTAGACCTGGCGGCCCGGCCCGGAGCCGGGACCGGAAACGGCTGGCGGACCGGCCCGGAGCCGGGCAGACCCCGCGGTCCGGCTCGGAGCCGGAACGGGGAGAAGCTGGCGGACCGGCCCGGAGCCCGGTAGAGCTGGGGGACCGGCCCGGAGCCGCGTAGAGCTGGGCGACCGGCTCGGAGCCCGCTAGACCGTGCGGACCGGGCCGGAGCCGGGAGCGGGGGAAAAGGGGGGGGTCCGGCGCGGAGCCGGCACCGGAAACAGCTGGCGGACCGGCCCGGAGCCGGCTAAACGCGGGTTAAACCGCCCGGCGCCGGGACCGGGTAGACCTGGCGGCCGGCTGCCGTGCCGGGTAGACCTGGCGGCCCGGCCCGGAGCCGGGACCGGAAACGGCTGGCGGACCGGCCCGGAGCCGGGCAGACCCCGCGGTCCGGCTCGGAGCCGGAACGGGGAGAAGCTGGCGGACCGGCCCGGAGCCCGGTAGAGCTGGGGGACCGGCCCGGAGCCGCGTAGAGCTGGGCGACCGGCTCGGAGCCCGCTAGACCGTGCGGACCGGGCCGGAGCCGGGAGCGGGGGAAAAGGGGGGGGTCCGGCGCGGAGCCGGCACCGGAAACAGCTGGCGGACCGGCCCGGAGCCGGCTAAACGCGGGTTAAACCGCCCGGCGCCGGGACCGGGTAGACCTGGCGGCCGGCTGCCGTGCCGGGTAGACCTGGCGGCCCGGCCCGGCGCCGGGACCGGAAACGGCTGGCGGACCGGCCCGGAGCCGGGACCGGGTAGACCCGGCGGCCGGCTGCCGTGCCGGGTAGACCTGGCGGCCCGGCCCGGAGCCGAAGGCGGGAAAAGCCGGGGGTCCGGGCAGACCCCGCGGTCCGGCTCGGAGCCGGAACGGGGAGAAGCTGGCGGACCGGCCCGGAGCCCGGTAGAGCTGGGGGACCGGCCCGGAGCCCGGTAGAGCTGGGGGACCGGCCCGGAGCCGCGTAGAGCTGGGCGACCGGCTCGGAGCCCGCTAGACCGTGCGGACCGGGCCGGAGCCGGGAGCCGGGGAAAAGGGGGGGGTCCGGCGCGGAGCCGGCACCGGAAACAGCTGGCGGACCGGCCCGGAGCCGGCTAAACGCGGGTTAAACCGCCCGGCGCCGGGACCGGGTAGACCTGGCGGCCGGCTGCCGTGCCGGGTAGACCTGGCGGCCCGGCCCGGAGCCGGGACCGGAAACGGCTGGCGGACCGGCCCGGAGCCGGGCGGACCCCGCGGTCCGGCTCGGAGCCGAAACCGGGAGAACCTGGCGGACCGGCCCGGAGCCCGGTAGAGCTGGGGGACCGGCTCGGAGCCCGCTAGACCGTGCGGACCGGGCCGGAGCCGGGAGCGGGGAAAAACGGGGGGACCGGCGCGGAGCCGGGCGGACCCCGCGGTCCGGCCCGGCGCCGGGACCGGAAACGGCTGGCGGACCGGCCCGGAGCCGGGACCGGGTAGACCCGGCGGCCGGCTGCCGTGCCGGGTAGACCTGGCGGCCCGGCCCGGAGCCGAAGGCGGGAAAAGCCGGGGGTCCGGGCAGACCCCGCGGTCCGGCTCGGAGCCGGAACGGGGAGAAGCTGGCGGACCGGCCCGGAGCCCGGTAGAGCTGGGGGACCGGCCCGGAGCCGCGTAGAGCTGGGCGACCGGCTCGGAGCCCGCTAGACCGTGCGGACCGGGCCGGAGCCGGGAGCGGGGGAAAAGGGGGGGGTCCGGCGCGGAGCCGGCACCGGAAACAGCTGGCGGACCGGCCCGGAGCCGGCTAAACGCGGGTTAAACCGCCCGGCGCCGGGACCGGGTAGACCTGGCGGCCGGCTGCCGTGCCGGGTAGACCTGGCGGCCCGGCCCGGAGCCGGGACCGGAAACGGCTGGCGGACCGGCCCGGAGCCGGGCAGACCCCGCGGTCCGGCTCGGAGCCGAAACGGGGAGAACCTGGCGGACCGGCCCGGAGCCCGGTAGAGCTGGGGGACCGGCCCGGAGCCGCGTAGAGCTGGGCGACCGGCTCGGAGCCCGCTAGACCGTGCGGACCGGGCCGGAGCCGGGAGCGGGGAAAACGGGGGGACCGGCGCGGAGCCGGGCGGACCCCGCGGTCCGGCGCGGCGCCGGGACCGGAAACGGCTGGCGGACCGGCCCGGAGCCGGGACCGGGTAGACCTGGCGGCCGGCTGCCGTGCCGGGTAGACCTGGCGGCCCGGCCCGGAGCCGGAAGCGGAAATGCCCGAGGGACCGGCGCGGAGCCGGGCAGACCCCGCGGTCCGGCTCGGAGCCGAAACCGGGGACAGCTGGCGGCCCGGCCCGGAGCCGGGAGGAGCCTGCGGACCGGCCCGCTCCGGAGCCGAGATCGGGGAAACCCGGGGGACCGGCGCGGAGCCGGGCGGACCCCGCGGTCCGGCCCGGCGCCGGGACCGGAAACGGCTGGCGGACCGGCCCGGAGCCGGGACCGGGTAGACCTGGCGGCCGGCTGCCGTGCCGGGTAGACCTGGCGGCCCGGCCCGGAGGCAGAGGCGGGAAAAGCCGGGGGTCCGGCTCGGAGCCGGGCAGACCCCGCGGTCCGGCTCGGAGCCGTGTTAGAGCCGGCGGACCTGCCCGGAGCCGGGATCAGGCAGGCCTGGCCGCCGGCTTCTGAACCGGGTAGACCTGGCGGCCCGGCCCGGAGCCGGGAGCGGGAACACCTGCCGGACCGACCCGGAGCCGGGTAGAGACGGGGTACCGTCCCGGAACCGGGAAGTTCCGGCGGACCGGCCCGGAGCCGGGTAGAGCCGGGGGACCGGGCCGGAGCCGGGCGGCAGACCCCGCGGACCGGCCCGGAGCCGAGTAGAGTCGCCCGTAGAGCCGCCCGGGCCCGGGTAGGCCCGTCCGCCGGTTCCGGAGCCGGCCGGATCCGTCGCTAGGAGCGGACGGACGAGCAGGAGGGCAGGACGGCAGGAGGCATCGTCGTGAAAAAAGGAGACTCGGGCGGGAGGTCGGTCACGCCGCCGCCGCATCCTCCTTTCCCCCTCGCCCGCGACGCACGCGGACGTTCGAGGCGACGATTAATAAAACGCACGAGCGGTTAACTCGTCGATCGACTCTGTCTTCCTTTCTCTCTCTTTTATTCCTTCGCGATTTAAAAGTGAAAAAATAAATAATAATAATAAATAAAAAAAAAAAAAAAAAAAAAAAAAAAAAAAAAAAAAAACCGGGGCCGGGGCTGGGGCCAGAGCTGGGCAAAGGGCCGAGACCGAGGCCTAGGCCGAGACCAGGACCGGGACCGACACCGAGGCATAGGCCGAGGCCTGAGCCGGGACGGGGACCGGGACCGGGACCGGGACCGGGACCAGGACCGAGACTGAGACCGAGGGCTAGGCCGAGACCTGGGCCGGGACCGAGAGCGAGAGCGAGAGCGAGAGCGAGAGCGAGAGCGAGGCCTAGGCCGAGGCCTGGGCCGGGACTGGGACCGAGAGCGAGAGCGAGGCCTAGGCGGAGGCCAGGGCCGGGACCGGGATCGGGACCGGGACTGAGAGCGAGGCCTAGGCCAAGGCCTGGGCCGGGACTGGGACCGAGAGCGAGAGCGAGGCCTAGGCGGAGGCCAGGGCCGGGACCGGGATCGGGACCGGGACTGAGAGCGAGGCCTAGGCCGAGGCCTGGGCCGGGACTGGGACCGAGAGCGAGAGCGAGGCCTAGGCGGAGGCCAGGGCCGGGACCGGGACCGGGACTGAGAGCGAGACCGAGGCCTAGGCCAAGGCCTGGGTCTGGACCGGGACTGAGAGCGAGACCGAGGCCTAGGCCAAGGCCTGGGCGGGGACCGGGACCAAGGGAGAGACCGAGAGCGAGACCGAGGCCTAGGCCGAGGCCTGGGCGGAGACCGGGACCAGGACTGAGAGAGAGGCCTAGGCCGAGGCCGAGGCCTGGGCCGGGGCCGGGGCCGGGGCCGGGGCCGGGGCCGGGGCCGGGACCGAGAGCGAGAGCGAGGCCTAGGCCGAGGCCTGAGCCGGGACCGAGAGCGAGAGCGAGAGCAAGAGCGAGAGCGAGGCCTAGGCCGAGGCCTGGGCGGGGACCGGGACCGGGACCGGGACCGAGAGCGAGAGCGAGACCGAGGCCTAGGCCAAGGCCTGGGCCTGGACCGGGACCGAGAGCGAGAGCAAGGCCTAGGCGGAGGCCAGGGCCGGGACCGGGATCGGGACCGGGACCGGGACTGAGAGCGAGGCCTAGGCGGAGGCCAGGGCCGGGACCGGGATCGGGACCGGGACCAGGACCAGGACCGAGAGTGAGAGCGAGAGCGAGAGCGAGGCCTAGGCCGAGGCCTGAGCCGGGACCGAGAGTGAGAGCGAGAGCAAGAGCGAGAGCGAGGCCTAGGCCGAGGCCTGGGCGGGGACCGGGACCAGGACTGAGAGAGAGGCCTAGGCCGAGGCCTGGGCCTGGGCCGGGACCGGGACCGGGACCGAGAGTGAGAGCGAGGCCTATGCCGAGGCCTGGGCGGGGAGCGTGACCGAGAGCGAGAGCGAGGCCTAGGCCAAGGCCTGGGCCGGGACCGGGACCGGGACCGGGACCGGGACCGAGACCGAGACGGAGACCGAGACCGAGACCGAGACCGAGACCGAGACCGAGACCGAGACTGAGACCGAGGGCTAGGCTGAGGCCCGAGGTCTAGGCCGAGACCTAGGCCGAAACCGAGACCGAGAGCGAGGCCTAGGCCAAGGCCCGAGACCGAGACCTGAGGCCTAGGCCGAGGCCCGAGGCCTAGGCCGAGACCTAGGCTGAAACCGAAACCGAGACCGAGAGCGAGGCCTAGGCCAAGGCCCGAGACCGAGACCGAGACCCGAGGCCTAAGGCCTAGGCTGAGACCGAGGCCTAGGCCGAGACCTAGGCTGAAACCGAAACCGAGACCGAGAGCGAGGCCTAGGCCAAGGCCCGAGACCGAGACCTAGGCCTAGGCCGAGACCTAGGCCGAAACCGAGACCGAGAGCGAGGCCTAGGCCAAGGCCCGAGACCGAGACCTGAGGCCTAGGCCGAGGCCCGAGGCCTAGGCCGAGACCTAGGCTGAAACCGAGACCGAGGGCGAGGCCTAGGCCGAGGCCCGAGACCGAGACCGAGACCGAGACCGAGACTGAGACCGAGGGCTAGGCTGAGGCCCGAGGCCTAGGCCGAGACCTAGGCCGAAACCGAGACCGAGAGCGAGGCCTAGGCCAAGGCCCGAGACCGAGACCTGAGGCCTAGGCCGAGACCAAGACCGAGGGCTAGGCTGAGGCCCGAGGCCTAGGCCAAGACCTAGGCCGAAACCGAGCCTGAGACCGAGGGCTAAGCTGAGGCCCGAGGCCTAGGCCGAGACTTAGTCCGAAACCGAGACCGAGACCGAGAGCGAGGCCTAGGCCAAGGCCCGAGACCGAGACCGAGACCGAGACCGAGACCGAGACCGAGACCTGAGGCCTAGGCCGAGACCGAGACCGAGACCTGAGGCCTAGGCCGAGACCAAGACCGAGGGCTAGGCTGAGGCCCGAGACCGAGACCGAGACCTGAGGCCTAGGCCGAGACCGAGACCGAGACCGAGGGCTAGGCCGAGGCCCGAGGCCTAGGCTGAGACCTAGGCCGAAACTGAGACCAAGAGAGAGGCCTAGGCCAAGGCCCGAGACCGAGACCCGAGGCCTAGGCTGAGACCTAGGCCGAAACCGAGACCGAGAGCGAGGCCTAGGCGGAGGCCCGAGACCGAGACCGAGACCTGAGGCCTAGGCCGAGACCGAGACCGAGACCTGGGGCCTAGGCCGAGACCAAGACCGAGGGCTAGGCTGAGGCCCGAGGCCTAGGCCAAGACCTAGGCCGAAACCGAGCCTGAGACCGAGGGCTAAGCTGAGGCCCGAGGCCTAGGCCGAGACTTAGTCCGAAACCGAGACCGAGAGCGAGAGCGAGGCCTAGGCCAAGGCCCGAGACCGAGACCGAGACCGAGACCGAGACCTGAGGCCTAGGCCGAGACCGAGACCGAGGGCTAGGCTGAGGCCCGAGGGCTAGGCTGAGGCCCGAGGCCTAGGCCGAGACCTAGGCCGAAACCGAGACCGAGACCGAGAGCGAGGCTGAGGCCCGAGGGCTAGGCTGAGGCCCGAGGCCTAGGCCGAGACCTAGGCCGAGACCGAGACCGAGAGCGAGGCCTAGGCCGAGGCCCGAGACCGAGACCTGAGGCCTAGGCCGAGGCCCGAGACCGAGACCTGAGGCCTAGGCTAAGACCCGAGGCCTAGGCCGAGACCGAGACCGAGGCCTAGGCTGAGACCCGAGGCCAGGGCCGAGACCGCGACCGCGACCGAGAAAAAAAAAAAAAAAAAAAGGAAATGAATGAATGAATGAATGAATGAGTGAATGAATAAATAAACAAATAATTGAAAACAGCACCGGAAATAAATAAATACACAATAAAATAAGTAAATAAATAAGTAAATAAATAAATAAATAAATTATAAATAAGTAAATACAATCCAGAATGAAGCAATTAATTATTTAAATAATTAAATCAATGCCTTGGAAATAAATAAATAAGTAAGTAAGTAAGTAAGTAAGTAAGTAAAAGGGAAACGAATAAATACATAAATAATAAAACAAACAAATAAATAAACCCTGAAATTAATTAGTTTTTTTAATTAATTAAAAAAGTAATTAAAAAAAAAAAAAAAAAAAAAAAAAAAAAAAAAATTAAATTTCAAAAAGCCCCGGAAGTAAGACATTAAAATAATCAATTAATCAATTAATTATTGGATCGATTAAATAAATAAATAAATAACTAAATAAATAAATCAACAAACCAAAAGTAATTAATTAATTAATTAAATAAAGGGAATGAATGAAGGAATGAAGGAATGAAGGAACGAACGAACGAATGAATAAATAAATAAATAAATAAATAAACAAACAAATAAATTTTTAGAACCCGGAAGGAACGAATGAATTAATTAATTGGTTGATTGATTGGTGGGTTTAATTAATTAATTAATTAATTAATTAATTAATTAATTAATTACTAAAGGAAATAAATAAATAAATCAACCGAGCAACCAACCAACCCACCAACCCGGAAGTAATTAATTAATTAATTAATTAGTTAATCAATCAATCAATCAATCAATCAACCAGTCAATCAATCAATCAATCAATTAATTAAACCCGGAAGTAATTAATTAGTTAATTAATTAATTAATTATTCGAATAAATAAATAAATGAATAAATGAATAAACAAACAAACAAACGAACGAACCCGGGGGCAATTAATTAATTAATTAATTAATTAATTAATTAATTAATTAATTATATCGATAGAGGAATGAATGAATAACAAAATAAAAAAATAGCTAAATAAATAAATAAACGCGGAAGTGATGAATGAATGAATGAATGAATGGAAATAAATAAATAAACAAGTAAACAAACAAACAAACAGAGAAACAAACCCGAAAGTAATTAATTAATTAATTTTTTAATGACTTAATTAATTCATTCATTAAAGGAAATAAATAAACAAACAAACAAACAAACGAGTAAACCGGGAAGTAATTAATTAATTTCTTAATTGATTGATTGATTGATTGATTAAATGAATAAACAAACAAACAAACAAACAAACAAATAAATAAATAAACCCGGAAGTAATCGATTCATTCATTCATTCATTCATTCATTAGTTATAGAAATAAACAAACAAATATACAAATAGGTAAATAAAAAAACCCGGAAGCAATTACTTAATTAATTAATTAATTAATTAAAGGGAACGAATGAACAAACAAACAAACAAACAAACCAACCAACCAACCAACCAACCAACCAACCCGGAAGTAGTTAATGAATGAATTAATTACATCTAACTAACTAACTAACTAAATAAGTAACCGGAAGCAATTAGTTAGTTACTTACTTACTTACTTAATTAATTAACTAGCTGCCTCGGAAATAAATAAATAAATAAATAAATAAATAAATAAATAAGTAAGTAAATAAATAAAAATAAATCTATCGATCGAGAAAACCCGGAGTTATGAAGGTAAGGAATGACATCATTGCATCGTTCCATAATTAAGGAACTAAATAATTAAAGAAACAGGGACAGCACCGGAAATCAAGAAATCGATCCATCCATCGATCCATCTTAAAAATTTAAAAAGTAAATCAAGAAGTTTTTGAAGAGAAGAAAGAAAAAAGAAAAACGGAAAAAGAAAAAAGTTAGAAAAAAAAAACCGGGAAACGAATCGAGACACTGGAAGGGAAAGAGGGGATAAACCGTCCAAATTCAAAAGGATTGAAAAAGGAAGGTGTGGGG
>NW_027285953.1:440000-455000 GCF_036169615.1 Heliangelus exortis | reverse complement strand
GGCCAGTGCGGCGCACCGGCACGCGGACAGATCTCTCTTTGCAACGGGAAGGAGCAGGGAGGCGTCACCGGCCCCCACCACCTGCTCCGGGAACCACAGGCTCCCTTTTCCTTTTTTCCCCCTTGATCGTGCCCCAACGAGGGTGACGCACCCGACAGGGCCGTCTTCTCAGCGTTCGAAACTCCCGGCGACCGCCGCCGGACGCCGGGTCCGAAACCCGTAGGGAACCGCTCATCCCTGCCGGGGATCGGTTTTGCAGATGGAAGGAAAAAAAAAAAAAAAGCCGACCCGCAGAGCACAGAGCCCCGACACGGGTAGCACACGGGGAGCAGGGGGAAAGCCACTGAGGGAAGGCAACCCCAAAGCCGCCCGAGTTCAGCTGCCCGTCAAAAGGTGGGACGACCGGGCTGCTGTTTCCCCCCAGCCCGGCTTTTGCACGGGCTCCGGCTTAGGGCCAGGAAAGGAGAGGGGGGAAAGAATAAAATCATCTCGGTGAGCTCCAGCTTAAGGCCGAAGGAAAAAGTAAACGACAAGAGCAGAGAGAGGCTTCACCGACAGCCTCCTTCACCCTGTAAAAATCCACCAGTCCCCGGGCTCAGTAAAAGTCATAGGGCTCTCCGGCACCGCAAACCTGGGGGGAAAACCAAAAGCGGTGCAGCTGGGACCCCACCACCAGCTGGCACACTCAAAACACAGCACTCCATAAAGGAGGGCAGTGCCATCAACGAGCCCACGGGGACGCAAGGGGAAGCCGCGGCAGGCTCGGCAACCCCGGGACATCTGCCTTGGGCCTTCCTGGGCATCGAAGCCAGGGGCCGCAAAAACACCCACTACAGCGGGCTCCAGCTTAGGGCCGGGGACACGACTAGAAAAGGAAGACGGGGCGCCGCCGCCCCGCCGTCTACCAGCTTTCTCCCGGGCTGCTCGGCTCCCGGCGGACGCCCCCAGAGCCGAGCAGGGCTCCGGCTTCGGACCGGAGCGAGAATAGGAAAGAGACGGGGCGCCGCCGCCCCGCCGTCTACCAGCTTTCTCCCGGGCTGCTCGGCTCCCGGCGGACACCCCCAGAGCCGAGCAGGGCTCCAGCTTAGGGCCGGAGCGCGACTATAGGAGGAAGGCAGGGCGCCGCCGCCCCGCCGCTTACCGGCTTTGTCCCGGGCTGCTCGGCTCCCGGCGGACGCCCCCAGAGCCGAGCAGGGCTCCAGCTTAGGGCCGGAGCGCGACTATAGGAAAGAGACGGGGCGCCGCCGCCCCGCCGTCTACCAGCTTTCTCCCGGGCTGCTCGGCTCCCGGCGGACACCCCCAGAGCCGAGCAGGGCTCCAGCTTAGGGCCGGAGCGCGACTATAGGAGGAAGGCGGGGCGCCGCCGCCCCGCCGCTTACCGGCTTGTCCCGGGCTGCTCGGCTCCCGGCGGACGCCCCCAGAGCCGAGCAGGGCTCCAGCTTAGGGCCGGAGCGCGACTATAGGAGGAAGGCGGGGCGCCGCCGCCCCGCCGCTTACCGGCTTGTCCCGGGCTGCTCGGCTCCCGGCGGACGCCCCCAGAGCCGAGCAGGGCTCCAGCTTAGGGCCGGAGCGCGACTATAGGAGGAAGGCGGGGCGCCGCCGCCCCGCCGCTTACCGGCTTGTCCCGGGCTGCTCGGCTCCCGGCGGACGCCCCCGAGCCGAGCAGGGCTCCATTGGTCACCAGAGAAAGCAGGGTGCTGCCGCCCCGCTGCAGAATCAAGGTGGCCCCCGTGGCCGTTTCAAGCCCAAATGCACTGGATTGTCTCTGGAAGGTAAACCTGCTACCTCGAGAAGGGAGTGGGGGGGGCGCCGCCGCCCCGCCCGCAGCACCCGACTGGCCCCGCGGCCATCCTTCCGGGATCGCTTGGCTTCGGTCAAGCTACTACTCACGGCTGGAGCGTAGGTAGGATCGCGGGGCGCCGCCGCCACCGCCTTTGCCTGGGGGACACCCAGTAGGAAGCCACGGCAGGCTTGGTACAACTTAGCTATGGGACCCGAGAACCGGGTTGCTCTCGCCCTTTTGGGTGCTCGTTTGGACCGGCTTTTTTTCCGGGGAGTGCCCTTGTCTCGCTGGAAACCGTGCCGAGGCGCCGCCGCCTCCCCTTCCGCCCTTTAAGCCGGTCCGCCGGGCCGCCCCTCCCCGGCTGGCATCGGTTTCCCTTCGCCTGGCATGGTGAGCTCCGCAGCACCACCTACTCCCCTATATACGGACAGACGAGGCCACTCCCGCCGGGAGATCCAAGAGCGCACCCTGTGGTCACCGGAGAGGCGCGCCGAGCGCGCCGACTTTTACGATGACGTAACTGGAGGCAGAGGAAAACAGCGACCCCTTTGGCGACTACCGGAACCGCGCGGACAACTGGTCTACCCCGCTGCCAGAGACCAAGTCCCGCCGAGCGCGGTAGACCTGGCCGCCGCCGTGGGCGCCAGGACCGGGTAGACCTGGCAAACCGGCCCGGAGCCAGGAAGACCTGCCCGCCGCCTTGGCGCCATAGCCGGGCCGCCCTAGCGGACCGGCCCGGAGCCGGAACCGGGTAGACCTGGCCGCCGGCTTCCGAACCGGGTAGACCTGGCGGACCGGATCGGAGCCAGGAAGACCTGCCCGCCGCCTTGGTGCCATAGCCGGGCCGCCCTAGCGGACCGGCCCGGAGCCGGAACCGGGTAGACCTGGCCGCCGGCTTCCGAACCGGGGAGACCCGGCGGACCGGCCCGGACCTGGAAGCGGGAAAAGCCGGGCGAAACGGCCCGGAGCCGGGCAGACCCCGCGGTCCGGCTCGGAGCCGAAACCGGGAGAACCTGGCGGACCGGCCCGGAGCCCGCTAGACCGTGCGGACCGGGCCGGAGCCGGGAGCGGGGAAAACGGGGGGACCGGCGCGGAGCCGGGCGGACCCCGCGGTCCGGCCCGGAGCCGGGACCGGGTTGACCTGGCGGCCGGCTGCCGTGCCGGGTAGACCTGGCGGCCCGGCCCGGAGCCGAAGGCGGGAAAAGCCGGGGGTCCGGGCAGACCCCGCGGTCCGGCTCGGAGCCGAAACGGGGAGAACCTGGCGGACCGGCCCGGAGCCCGGTAGAGCTGGGGGACCGGCCCGGAGCCGCGTAGAGCTGGGCGACCGGCTCGGAGCCCGCTAGACCGTGCGGACCGGGCCGGAGCCGGGAGCGGGGAAAACGGGGGGACCGGCGCGGAGCCGGGCGGACCCCGCGGTCCGGCCCGGAGCCGGCTAAACGCGGGTAAACCGCCCGGCGCCGGGACCGGGTAGACCTGGCGGCCGGCTGCCGTGCCGGGTAGACCTGGCGGCCCGGCCCGGAGCCGGAAGCGGAAATGCCCGAGGGACCGGCTCGGAGCCGGGCAGACCCCGCGGTCCGGCTCGGAGCCGAAACGGGGAGAACCTGGCGGACCGGCCGGGAGCCCGGTAGAGCTGGGGGACCGGCCCGGAGCCGCGTAGAGCTGGGCGACCGGCTCGGAGCCCGCTAGACCGTGCGGACCGGGCCGGAGCCGGGAGCGGGGAAAACGGGGGGACCGGAGCGGAGCCGGGCGGACCCCGCGGTCCGGCCCGGAGCCGGGACCGGAAACGGCTGGCGGACCGGCCCGGAGCCGGGAGAACATGGCGGACCGGCCCGGAGCCGGAAAGAGCCTGCGAGACCGGCCCGGCCCGGAGCCGGGAGCGGGGAAAAACGGGGGGACCGGCGCGGAGCCGGGCGGACCCCGCGGTCCGGCGCGGAGCCGGGACCGGAAACAGCTGGCGGACCGGCCCGGAGCCGGGACCGGGTAGACCTGGCGGCCGGCTGCCGTGCCGGGTAGACCTGGCGGCCCGGCCCGGAGCCGGGACCGGAAACGGCTGGCGGACCGGCCCGGAGCCGGGCAGACCCCGCGGTCCGGCTCGGAGCCGAAACGGGGAGAACCTGGCGGACCGGCCCGGAGCCCGGTAGAGCTGGGGGACCGGCCCGGAGCCGCGTAGAGCTGGGCGACCGGCTCGGAGCCCGCTAGACCGTGCGGACCGGGCCGGAGCCGGGAGCGGGGAAAACGGGGGGACCGGAGCGGAGCCGGGCGGACCCCGCGGTCCGGCCCGGAGCCGGGACCGGAAACGGCTGGCGGACCGGCCCGGAGCCGGGAGAACATGGCGGACCGGCCCGGAGCCGGAAAGAGCCTGCGAGACCGGCCCGGCCCGGAGCCGGGAGCGGGGAAAAACGGGGGGACCGGCGCGGAGCCGGGCGGACCCCGCGGTCCGGCGCGGAGCCGGGACCGGAAACAGCTGGCGGACCGGCCCGGAGCCGGGACCGGGTAGACCTGGCGGCCGGCTGCCGTGCCGGGCAGACCTGGCGGCCCGGCCCGGAGCCGGGACCGGAAACGGCTGGCGGACCGGCCCGGAGCCGGGCAGACCCCGCGGTCCGGCTCGGAGCCGGAACGGGGAGAACCTGGCGGACCGGCCCGGAGCCCGGTAGAGCTGGGGGACCGGCCCGGAGCCGCGTAGAGCTGGGCGACCGGCTCGGAGCCCGCTAGACCGTGCGGACCGGGCCGGAGCCGGGAGCGGGGGAAAAGGGGGGGGGCCGGCGCGGAGCCGGCACCGGAAACAGCTGGCGGACCGGCCCGGAGCCGGCTAAACGCGGGTTAAACCGCCCGGCGCCGGGACCGGGTAGACCTGGCGGCCGGCTGCCGTGCCGGGTAGACCTGGCGGCCCGGCCCGGAGCCGGGACCGGAAACGGCTGGCGGACCGGCCCGGAGCCGGGCGGACCCCGCGGTCCGGCTCGGAGCCGAAACCGGGAGAACCTGGCGGACCGGCCCGGAGCCCGGTAGAGCTGGGGGACCGGCTCGGAGCCCGCTAGACCGTGCGGACCGGGCCGGAGCCGGGAGCGGGGAAAAACGGGGGGACCGGCGCGGAGCCGGGCGGACCCCGCGGTCCGGCCCGGCGCCGGGACCGGAAACGGCTGGCGGACCGGCCCGGAGCCGGGACCGGGTAGACCCGGCGGCCGGCTGCCGTGCCGGGTAGACCTGGCGGCCCGGCCCGGAGCCGAAGGCGGGAAAAGCCGGGGGTCCGGGCAGACCCCGCGGTCCGGCTCGGAGCCGGAACGGGGAGAAGCTGGCGGACCGGCCCGGAGCCCGGTAGAGCTGGGGGACCGGCCCGGAGCCGCGTAGAGCTGGGCGACCGGCTCGGAGCCCGCTAGACCGTGCGGACCGGGCCGGAGCCGGGAGCGGGGGAAAAGGGGGGGGTCCGGCGCGGAGCCGGCACCGGAAACAGCTGGCGGACCGGCCCGGAGCCGGCTAAACGCGGGTTAAACCGCCCGGCGCCGGGACCGGGTAGACCTGGCGGCCGGCTGCCGTGCCGGGTAGACCTGGCGGCCCGGCCCGGAGCCGGGACCGGAAACGGCTGGCGGACCGGCCCGGAGCCGGGCAGACCCCGCGGTCCGGCTCGGAGCCGGAACGGGGAGAAGCTGGCGGACCGGCCCGGAGCCCGGTAGAGCTGGGGGACCGGCCCGGAGCCGCGTAGAGCTGGGCGACCGGCTCGGAGCCCGCTAGACCGTGCGGACCGGGCCGGAGCCGGGAGCGGGGGAAAAGGGGGGGGTCCGGCGCGGAGCCGGCACCGGAAACAGCTGGCGGACCGGCCCGGTGCCGGCTAAACGCGGGTTAAACCGCCCGGCGCCGGGACCGGGTAGACCTGGCGGCCGGCTGCCGTGCCGGGTAGACCTGGCGGCCCGGCCCGGAGCCGGGACCGGAAACGGCTGGCGGACCGGCCCGGAGCCGGGCGGACCCCGCGGTCCGGCTCGGAGCCGAAACCGGGAGAACCTGGCGGACCGGCCCGGAGCCCGGTAGAGCTGGGGGACCGGCTCGGAGCCCGCTAGACCGTGCGGACCGGGCCGGAGCCGGGAGCGGGGAAAAACGGGGGGACCGGCGCGGAGCCGGGCGGACCCCGCGGTCCGGCCCGGCGCCGGGACCGGAAACGGCTGGCGGACCGGCCCGGAGCCGGGACCGGGTAGACCCGGCGGCCGGCTGCCGTGCCGGGTAGACCTGGCGGCCCGGCCCGGAGCCGAAGGCGGGAAAAGCCGGGGGTCCGGGCAGACCCCGCGGTCCGGCTCGGAGCCGGAACGGGGAGAAGCTGGCGGACCGGCCCGGAGCCCGGTAGAGCTGGGGGACCGGCCCGGAGCCGCGTAGAGCTGGGCGACCGGCTCGGAGCCCGCTAGACCGTGCGGACCGGGCCGGAGCCGGGAGCGGGGGAAAAGGGGGGGGTCCGGCGCGGAGCCGGCACCGGAAACAGCTGGCGGACCGGCCCGGAGCCGGCTAAACGCGGGTTAAACCGCCCGGCGCCGGGACCGGGTAGACCTGGCGGCCGGCTGCCGTGCCGGGTAGACCTGGCGGCCCGGCCCGGAGCCGGGACCGGAAACGGCTGGCGGACCGGCCCGGAGCCGGGCAGACCCCGCGGTCCGGCTCGGAGCCGGAACGGGGAGAAGCTGGCGGACCGGCCCGGAGCCCGGTAGAGCTGGGGGACCGGCCCGGAGCCGCGTAGAGCTGGGCGACCGGCTCGGAGCCCGCTAGACCGTGCGGACCGGGCCGGAGCCGGGAGCGGGGGAAAAGGGGGGGGTCCGGCGCGGAGCCGGCACCGGAAACAGCTGGCGGACCGGCCCGGAGCCGGCTAAACGCGGGTTAAACCGCCCGGCGCCGGGACCGGGTAGACCAGGCGGCCGGCTGCCGTGCCGGGTAGACCTGGCGGCCCGGCCCGGCGCCGGGACCGGAAACGGCTGGCGGACCGGCCCGGAGCCGGGACCGGGTAGACCCGGCGGCCGGCTGCCGTGCCGGGTAGACCTGGCGGCCCGGCCCGGAGCCGAAGGCGGGAAAAGCCGGGGGTCCGGGCAGACCCCGCGGTCCGGCTCGGAGCCGGAACGGGGAGAAGCTGGCGGACCGGCCCGGAGCCCGGTAGAGCTGGGGGACCGGCCCGGAGCCCGGTAGAGCTGGGGGACCGGCCCGGAGCCGCGTAGAGCTGGGCGACCGGCTCGGAGCCCGCTAGACCGTGCGGACCGGGCCGGAGCCGGGAGCCGGGGAAAAGGGGGGGGTCCGGCGCGGAGCCGGCACCGGAAACAGCTGGCGGACCGGCCCGGAGCCGGCTAAACGCGGGTTAAACCGCCCGGCGCCGGGACCGGGTAGACCTGGCGGCCGGCTGCCGTGCCGGGTAGACCTGGCGGCCCGGCCCGGAGCCGGGACCGGAAACGGCTGGCGGACCGGCCCGGAGCCGGGCGGACCCCGCGGTCCGGCTCGGAGCCGAAACCGGGAGAACCTGGCGGACCGGCCCGGAGCCCGGTAGAGCTGGGGGACCGGCTCGGAGCCCGCTAGACCGTGCGGACCGGGCCGGAGCCGGGAGCGGGGAAAAACGGGGGGACCGGCGCGGAGCCGGGCGGACCCCGCGGTCCGGCCCGGCGCCGGGACCGGAAACGGCTGGCGGACCGGCCCGGAGCCGGGACCGGGTAGACCCGGCGGCCGGCTGCCGTGCCGGGTAGACCTGGCGGCCCGGCCCGGAGCCGAAGGCGGGAAAAGCCGGGGGTCCGGGCAGACCCCGCGGTCCGGCTCGGAGCCGGAACGGGGAGAAGCTGGCGGACCGGCCCGGAGCCCGGTAGAGCTGGGGGACCGGCCCGGAGCCGCGTAGAGCTGGGCGACCGGCTCGGAGCCCGCTAGACCGTGCGGACCGGGCCGGAGCCGGGAGCGGGGGAAAAGGGGGGGGTCCGGCGCGGAGCCGGCACCGGAAACAGCTGGCGGACCGGCCCGGAGCCGGCTAAACGCGGGTTAAACCGCCCGGCGCCGGGACCGGGTAGACCTGGCGGCCGGCTGCCGTGCCGGGTAGACCTGGCGGCCCGGCCCGGAGCCGGGACCGGAAACGGCTGGCGGACCGGCCCGGAGCCGGGCAGACCCCGCGGTCCGGCTCGGAGCCGGAACGGGGAGAAGCTGGCGGACCGGCCCGGAGCCCGGTAGAGCTGGGGGACCGGCCCGGAGCCGCGTAGAGCTGGGCGACCGGCTCGGAGCCCGCTAGACCGTGCGGACCGGGCCGGAGCCGGGAGCGGGGGAAAAGGGGGGGGTCCGGCGCGGAGCCGGCACCGGAAACAGCTGGCGGACCGGCCCGGTGCCGGCTAAACGCGGGTTAAACCGCCCGGCGCCGGGACCGGGTAGACCTGGCGGCCGGCTGCCGTGCCGGGTAGACCTGGCGGCCCGGCCCGGAGCCGGGACCGGAAACGGCTGGCGGACCGGCCCGGAGCCGGGCGGACCCCGCGGTCCGGCTCGGAGCCGAAACCGGGAGAACCTGGCGGACCGGCCCGGAGCCCGGTAGAGCTGGGGGACCGGCTCGGAGCCCGCTAGACCGTGCGGACCGGGCCGGAGCCGGGAGCGGGGAAAAACGGGGGGACCGGCGCGGAGCCGGGCGGACCCCGCGGTCCGGCCCGGCGCCGGGACCGGAAACGGCTGGCGGACCGGCCCGGAGCCGGGACCGGGTAGACCCGGCGGCCGGCTGCCGTGCCGGGTAGACCTGGCGGCCCGGCCCGGAGCCGAAGGCGGGAAAAGCCGGGGGTCCGGGCAGACCCCGCGGTCCGGCTCGGAGCCGGAACGGGGAGAAGCTGGCGGACCGGCCCGGAGCCCGGTAGAGCTGGGGGACCGGCCCGGAGCCGCGTAGAGCTGGGCGACCGGCTCGGAGCCCGCTAGACCGTGCGGACCGGGCCGGAGCCGGGAGCGGGGGAAAAGGGGGGGGTCCGGCGCGGAGCCGGCACCGGAAACAGCTGGCGGACCGGCCCGGAGCCGGCTAAACGCGGGTTAAACCGCCCGGCGCCGGGACCGGGTAGACCTGGCGGCCGGCTGCCGTGCCGGGTAGACCTGGCGGCCCGGCCCGGAGCCGGGACCGGAAACGGCTGGCGGACCGGCCCGGAGCCGGGCAGACCCCGCGGTCCGGCTCGGAGCCGGAACGGGGAGAAGCTGGCGGACCGGCCCGGAGCCCGGTAGAGCTGGGGGACCGGCCCGGAGCCGCGTAGAGCTGGGCGACCGGCTCGGAGCCCGCTAGACCGTGCGGACCGGGCCGGAGCCGGGAGCGGGGGAAAAGGGGGGGGTCCGGCGCGGAGCCGGCACCGGAAACAGCTGGCGGACCGGCCCGGAGCCGGCTAAACGCGGGTTAAACCGCCCGGCGCCGGGACCGGGTAGACCAGGCGGCCGGCTGCCGTGCCGGGTAGACCTGGCGGCCCGGCCCGGCGCCGGGACCGGAAACGGCTGGCGGACCGGCCCGGAGCCGGGACCGGGTAGACCCGGCGGCCGGCTGCCGTGCCGGGTAGACCTGGCGGCCCGGCCCGGAGCCGAAGGCGGGAAAAGCCGGGGGTCCGGGCAGACCCCGCGGTCCGGCTCGGAGCCGGAACGGGGAGAAGCTGGCGGACCGGCCCGGAGCCCGGTAGAGCTGGGGGACCGGCCCGGAGCCCGGTAGAGCTGGGGGACCGGCCCGGAGCCGCGTAGAGCTGGGCGACCGGCTCGGAGCCCGCTAGACCGTGCGGACCGGGCCGGAGCCGGGAGCCGGGGAAAAGGGGGGGGTCCGGCGCGGAGCCGGCACCGGAAACAGCTGGCGGACCGGCCCGGAGCCGGCTAAACGCGGGTTAAACCGCCCGGCGCCGGGACCGGGTAGACCTGGCGGCCGGCTGCCGTGCCGGGTAGACCTGGCGGCCCGGCCCGGAGCCGGGACCGGAAACGGCTGGCGGACCGGCCCGGAGCCGGGCGGACCCCGCGGTCCGGCTCGGAGCCGAAACCGGGAGAACCTGGCGGACCGGCCCGGAGCCCGGTAGAGCTGGGGGACCGGCTCGGAGCCCGCTAGACCGTGCGGACCGGGCCGGAGCCGGGAGCGGGGAAAAACGGGGGGACCGGCGCGGAGCCGGGCGGACCCCGCGGTCCGGCCCGGCGCCGGGACCGGAAACGGCTGGCGGACCGGCCCGGAGCCGGGACCGGGTAGACCCGGCGGCCGGCTGCCGTGCCGGGTAGACCTGGCGGCCCGGCCCGGAGCCGAAGGCGGGAAAAGCCGGGGGTCCGGGCAGACCCCGCGGTCCGGCTCGGAGCCGGAACGGGGAGAAGCTGGCGGACCGGCCCGGAGCCCGGTAGAGCTGGGGGACCGGCCCGGAGCCGCGTAGAGCTGGGCGACCGGCTCGGAGCCCGCTAGACCGTGCGGACCGGGCCGGAGCCGGGAGCGGGGGAAAAGGGGGGGGTCCGGCGCGGAGCCGGCACCGGAAACAGCTGGCGGACCGGCCCGGAGCCGGCTAAACGCGGGTTAAACCGCCCGGCGCCGGGACCGGGTAGACCTGGCGGCCGGCTGCCGTGCCGGGTAGACCTGGCGGCCCGGCCCGGAGCCGGGACCGGAAACGGCTGGCGGACCGGCCCGGAGCCGGGCAGACCCCGCGGTCCGGCTCGGAGCCGGAACGGGGAGAACCTGGCGGACCGGCCCGGAGCCCGGTAGAGCTGGGGGACCGGCCCGGAGCCGCGTAGAGCTGGGCGACCGGCTCGGAGCCCGCTAGACCGTGCGGACCGGGCCGGAGCCGGGAGCGGGGAAAACGGGGGGACCGGCGCGGAGCCGGGCGGACCCCGCGGTCCGGCGCGGCGCCGGGACCGGAAACGGCTGGCGGACCGGCCCGGAGCCGGGACCGGGTAGACCTGGCGGCCGGCTGCCGTGCCGGGTAGACCTGGCGGCCCGGCCCGGAGCCGGAAGCGGAAATGCCCGAGGGACCGGCGCGGAGCCGGGCAGACCCCGCGGTCCGGCTCGGAGCCGAAACCGGGGACAGCTGGCGGCCCGGCCCGGAGCCGGGAGGAGCCTGCGGACCGGCCCGCTCCGGAGCCGAGATCGGGGAAACCCGGGGGACCGGCGCGGAGCCGGGCGGACCCCGCGGTCCGGCCCGGCGCCGGGACCGGAAACGGCTGGCGGACCGGCCCGGAGCCGGGACCGGGTAGACCTGGCGGCCGGCTGCCGTGCCGGGTAGACCTGGCGGCCCGGCCCGGAGGCAGAGGCGGGAAAAGCCGGGGGTCCGGCTCGGAGCCGGGCAGACCCCGCGGTCCGGCTCGGAGCCGTGTTAGAGCCGGCGGACCTGCCCGGAGCCGGGATCAGGCAGGCCTGGCCGCCGGCTTCTGAACCGGGTAGACCTGGCGGCCCGGCCCGGAGCCGGGAGCGGGAACACCTGCCGGACCGACCCGGAGCCGGGTAGAGACGGGGTACCGTCCCGGAACCGGGAAGTTCCGGCGGACCGGCCCGGAGCCGGGTAGAGCCGGGGGACCGGGCCGGAGCCGGGCGGCAGACCCCGCGGACCGGCCCGGAGCCGAGTAGAGTCGCCCGTAGAGCCGCCCGGGCCCGGGTAGGCCCGTCCGCCGGTTCCGGAGCCGGCCGGATCCGTCGCTAGGAGCGGACGGACGAGCAGGAGGGCAGGACGGCAGGAGGCATCGTCGTGAAAAAAGGAGACTCGGGCGGGAGGTCGGTCACGCCGCCGCCGCATCCTCCTTTCCCCCTCGCCCGCGACGCACGCGGACGTTCGAGGCGACGATTAATAAAACGCACGAGCGGTTAACTCGTCGATCGACTCTGTCTTCCTTTCTCTCTCTTTTATTCCTTCGCGATTTAAAAGTGAAAAAATAAATAATAATAATAAATAAAAAAAAAAAAAAAAAAAAAAAAAAAAAAAAAAACCGGGGCCGGGGCTGGGGCCAGAGCTGGGCAAAGGGCCGAGACCGAGGCCTAGGCCGAGACCAGGACCGGGACCGACACCGAGGCATAGGCCGAGGCCTGAGCCGGGACGGGGACCGGGACCGGGACCGGGACCGGGACCAGGACCGAGACTGAGACCGAGGGCTAGGCCGAGACCTGGGCCGGGACCGAGAGCGAGAGCGAGAGCGAGAGCGAGAGCGAGGCCTAGGCCGAGGCCTGGGCCGGGACTGGGACCGAGAGCGAGAGCGAGGCCTAGGCGGAGGCCAGGGCCGGGACCGGGATCGGGACCGGGACTGAGAGCGAGGCCTAGGCCGAGGCCTGGGCCGGGACTGGGACCGAGAGCGAGAGCGAGGCCTAGGCGGAGGCCAGGGCCGGGACCGGGACCGGGACTGAGAGCGAGACCGAGGCCTAGGCCAAGGCCTGGGCCTGGACCGGGACTGAGAGCGAGACCGAGGCCTAGGCCAAGGCCTGGGCGGGGACCGGGACCAAGGGAGAGACCGAGAGCGAGACCGAGGCCTAGGCCGAGGCCTGGGCGGAGACCGGGACCAGGACTGAGAGAGAGGCCTAGGCCGAGGCCGAGGCCTGGGCCGGGGCCGGGGCCGGGGCCGGGGCCGGGGCCGGGGCCGGGACCGAGAGCGAGAGCGAGGCCTAGGCCGAGGCCTGAGCCGGGACCGAGAGCGAGAGCGAGAGCAAGAGCGAGAGCGAGGCCTAGGCCGAGGCCTGGGCGGGGACCGGGACCGGGACCGGGACCGGGACCGAGAGCGAGAGCGAGACCGAGGCCTAGGCCAAGGCCTGGGCCTGGACCGGGACCGAGAGCGAGAGCAAGGCCTAGGCGGAGGCCAGGGCCGGGACCGGGATCGGGACCGGGACCGGGACTGAGAGCGAGGCCTAGGCCAAGGCCTGGGCCTGGGCCGGGACCGGGACCAGGACCAGGACCGAGAGTGAGAGCGAGAGCGAGAGCGAGGCCTAGGCCGAGGCCTGAGCCGGGACCGAGAGTGAGAGCGAGAGCAAGAGCGAGAGCGAGGCCTAGGCCGAGGCCTGGGCGGGGACCGGGACCAGGACTGAGAGAGAGGCCTAGGCCGAGGCCTGGGCCTGGGCCGGGACCGGGACCGGGACCGAGAGTGAGAGCGAGGCCTATGCCGAGGCCTGGGCGGGGAGCGTGACCGAGAGCGAGAGCGAGGCCTAGGCCAAGGCCTGGGCCGGGACCGGGACCGGGACCGAGACCGAGACGGAGACCGAGACCGAGACCGAGACCGAGACTGAGACCGAGGGCTAGGCTGAGGCCCGAGGTCTAGGCCGAGACCTAGGCCGAAACCGAGACCGAGACCGAGAGCGAGGCCTAGGCCAAGGCCCGAGACCGAGACCTGAGGCCTAGGCCGAGGCCCGAGGCCTAGGCCGAGACCTAGGCCGAAACCGAGACCGAGAGCGAGGCCTAGGCCAAGGCCCGAGACGGAGACCGAGACCCGAGGCCTAAGGCCTAGGCTGAGACCGAGGCCTAGGCCGAGACCTAGGCTGAAACCGAAACCGAGACCGAGAGCGAGGCCTAGGCCAAGGCCCGAGACCGAGACCTAGGCCTAGGCCGAGACCTAGGCTGAAACCGAGACCGAGAGCGAGGCCTAGGCCAAGGCCCGAGACCGAGACCTGAGGCCTAGGCCGAGGCCCGAGGCCTAGGCCGAGACCTAGGCTGAAACCGAGACCGAGGGCGAGGCCTAGGCCGAGGCCCGAGACCGAGACCGAGACCGAGACCGAGACCGAGACCGAGACCGAGACCGAGACCGAGACCGAGACCGAGACCGAGACTGAGACCGAGGGCTAGGCTGAGGCCCGAGGCCTAGGCCGAGACCTAGGCCGAAACCGAGACCGAGAGCGAGGCCTAGGCCAAGGCCCGAGACCGAGACCTGAGGCCTAGGCCGAGACCTAGGCCGAAACCGAGACCGAGAGCGAGGCCTAGGCGGAGGCCCGAGACCGAGACCGAGACCTGAGGCCTAGGCCGAGACCGAGACCGAGACCTGAGGCCTAGGCCGAGACCAAGACCGAGGGCTAGGCTGAGGCCCGAGGCCTAGGCCAAGACCTAGGCCGAAACCGAGCCTGAGACCGAGGGCTAAGCTGAGGCCCGAGGCCTAGGCCGAGACTTAGTCCGAAACCGAGACCGAGACCGAGAGCGAGGCCTAGGCCAAGGCCCGAGACCGAGACCGAGACCGAGACCGAGACCGAGACCTGAGGCCTAGGCCGAGACCGAGACCGAGACCTGAGGCCTAGGCCGAGACCAAGACCGAGGGCTAGGCTGAGGCCCGAGACCGAGACCGAGACCTGAGGCCTAGGCCGAGACCGAGACCGAGACCGAGGGCTAGGCTGAGGCCCGAGGCCTAGGCTGAGACCTAGGCCGAAACTGAGACCAAGAGAGAGGCCTAGGCCAAGGCCCGAGACCGAGACCCGAGGCCTAGGCTGAGACCTAGGCCGAAACCGAGACCGAGAGCGAGGCCTAGGCGGAGGCCCGAGACCGAGACCGAGACCTGAGGCCTAGGCCGAGACCGAGACCGAGACCTGAGGCCTAGGCCGAGACCAAGACCGAGGGCTAGGCTGAGGCCCGAGGCCTAGGCCAAGACCTAGGCCGAAACCGAGCCTGAGACCGAGGGCTAAGCTGAGGCCCGAGGCCTAGGCCGAGACTTAGTCCGAAACCGAGACCGAGAGCGAGAGCGAGGCCTAGGCCAAGGCCCGAGACCGAGACCGAGACCGAGACCGAGACCGAGACCTGAGGCCTAGGCCGAGACCGAGACCGAGGGCTAGGCTGAGGCCCGAGGGCTAGGCTGAGGCCCGAGGCCTAGGCCGAGACCTAGGCCGAAACCGAGACCGAGACCGAGAGCGAGGCTGAGGCCCGAGGGCTAGGCTGAGGCCCGAGGCCTAGGCCGAGACCTAGGCCGAGACCGAGACCGAGAGCGAGGCCTAGGCCGAGGCCCGAGACCGAGACCTGAGGCCTAGGCCGAGGCCCGAGACCGAGACCTGAGGCCTAGGCTAAGACCCGAGGCCTAGGCCGAGACCGAGACCGAGGCCTAGGCTGAGACCCGAGGCCAGGGCCGAGACCGCGACCGCGACCGAGAAAAAAAAAAAAAAAAAAAGGAAATGAATGAATGAATGAATGAATGAGTGAATGAATAAATAAACAAATAATTGAAAACAGCACCGGAAATAAATAAATACACAATAAAATAAGTAAATAAATAAATAAATAAATAAATAAATAAATTATAAATAAGTAAATGCAATCCAGAATGAAGCAATTAATTATTTAAATAATTAAATCAATGCCTTGGAAATAAATAAA
>NW_027285953.1:430000-432500 GCF_036169615.1 Heliangelus exortis | reverse complement strand
CGCGCGCGCGCGGCAGCACGGCACGGTACCGACGCCGGTACCCGCCCCGCAGACAGCCGCCCGCCCGCGCGGGGTGGCAGGGGGAGAGGCACGCGCCCCACCCCCCAACGCCGCCGACGCCCTTCTCTTTTCCTCGCCACGAAGGGGGGGAACCTCCCCGGCCGCCGCGCCGGGCCCCCACCGGCCCCGACGACGACGACCCCGGCCGACCACGGCGGGACGAGCTCCGCTCCGAGCGGGCGCTCCGGGAGCGGGGAGCTTCGGAGCGCTCCCCGAGTCTCCATTTAGGGGGACGAAGGCCCGGGCGCTTTCTGGCGTTCGCCCGCCGCGGCCTGCGAGGCACCCCAGCCGCGCCGGCCCCGCGGACCGCCGGCTCCGCCCGCCTGGGCGGGGGAGGACGGCGGCCCGGCCGGCGATTGATCGTCACGCGACGCTCAGACAGGCGTAGCCCCGGGAGGAACCCGGGGCCGCAAGTGCGTTCGAAGTGTCGATGATCAATGTGTCCTGCAATTCACATTAATTCTCGCAGCTAGCTGCGTTCTTCATCGACGCACGAGCCGAGTGATCCACCGCTAAGAGTTGTCTGGCTTTCGGCACCGCCCCGCGCGCGCGGGGGGGCCGGGACCGCTCGCCGAGAAGCGGCCCCTTTCGATCGCCGAGGCGGGCTCCGGGCGGACACCCGCCTCGCGCCTCGCTTGACCGTACCGACACACACACGGGAGGAAAAAAAAACGGGAAAAGCGGAGAAGGAGCCCGGGAGCGCCTTCGCTCGCTTCGGAGGCGGCCCAGGCGCCCGGGCTCGGCCCGGCCTCCGCGCGGAGGCGACGGCACGCTCGACCGCGCCCGACCGAAGCCGCTGCCTCGGCTCGGGGAGACGGCGGAATCCGACGCCGCGGCCGGTACCGCGGCGGCGGCCCGCTGGGGCGCCTCGCCGGCCCGCCGCGCGCGCCTCCGCGACGCGGCCCGCCCGCGACGCGACCCCCGCCTCTCCCTCTCCCCTCGCTGCCGAGCCCTCGTCCCGACGGGCGCCCTCTCGCCCGCCGGGGCTCCGCCGCCGCCGACCCGCCGGGGAAAGCGGCACAGCCCCCCGGGAGCCCGAGACGGCGACGCGACGCCGCCCGCGGCCCCCCGGACGGGGAAACCCGCCGCCGGCCGGTGCAGGCGGCGCGGCCCGCCCCCGACCCCCGCCGCCGCTTCGCCCCTCGGCCCCTTCCGCGGACGCGGGCGCGGAAGGCGGACGCGGTGCCGAGGCGGGGGTGGCACCCGCTCTCCCCGCTTCCGCGCGGAGACCGGGAACGCGGCCCACCCCCGCCCACCCGACCGCCCGGGCCGGCACGCGCCGGGAAGGGCGACGGGGAAGCGACGACCGAGGCCCGGGACGGGACGGCCGCAGCCGGCGGCGGGCGCCGCCCGGAAGACCCATGGATGCGACAACGAGTCGGCGGCGCCGCCGCTCGGACGAGGGTGCCGGACCCTTCGGCGGCGGGGGACGACGGTCGGAGAGGCGACCGAGCGACGCCGCCGGGGCGGGAGCGCGGCAGAAAGGGAGGAGAGGGAGGCGGGAGCGCGGCGCGGCCGGACCGCGGCGCCGAGGCGCGGCGGCGGCCGGCGGACGCCCGGCGAACCCCCGTCACCGCGAGGGAACTCGCCCACCCCGGGCGGGAGCCCCGCGCTCCCGCCCAGGTTCGCCCGCTCCGAGGCAGAGGCAGGCCGGTCGCGGTCGACCGCTGCCGCCGGTCCCTCCGCAGAGACCGGGACCGCGGAGAGGGGGGGGCAGCCCGGAGGCGCACCTCCCCGGCACGGCCGACCGACCGCCCGCCCGGCCCGCGGGACACGGGAGCCCCCCGGGTCGGGTCGGGTCGCGTCGTGCCGTGCCGCCCGAGTCTTTAAACCCCCGCCCGGCCTCCGCGGGCACCCCCCGCGGGGTAACCCGCGCAAGCGCGGACGCTAGGTACCTGGCCCTGGGGTGAGGGAAACGCAACTGAAGGCCCCGCTTCGGTGCCTCCCCCGCTGCCGCCACCGGGGGAGCGTCCGAAGCGGGGGCCGCGCCCGACCGTCCACCGCCGCCACCGCGGCTCCGCCGTCCCGGGGCCCGAGGGTTTCCCTCTGTGCCCGGCGCTGCGCCCGGGAGGAGAACCGCGGCTCGGGCCGCCCGCTCGCGCGGGACGCGACCCGGCGGGGACGGAGCCTCGCACCCACCGCAAGGAAGGAAGGAAGGAAGGGAGCGGTGTCGCTGTCCAGCTCGCCGGCGGAGCTGTCCGGCCCCGGAGCCCCGGCTTCCCCAACCTAACGCCCGCCGGGGCGGGGCGAAAGGCGGGAAGCGCGAGGAAGCGGGAACCCCGCCGGCAACACCGCGCGGTGGCCGCACGCCCCGGCCCCGAGACGCCCGGTGCGGGAAGCGGGGCTTTCTCCGATCCCCGAAAGGCGGCTCGACGCTCGCGCTCTCGACGCCCGCGCCGACGCCGGCCCTCTGGCGTCGACCCCGGCTCGCGTCGCTTTC
>NW_027285953.1:412500-425000 GCF_036169615.1 Heliangelus exortis | reverse complement strand
GCCCACGGGGACGCAAGGGGAAGCCGCGGCAGGCTCGGCAACCCCGGGACATCTGCCTTGGGCCTTCCTGGGCATCGAAGCCAGGGGCCGCAAAAACACCCACTACAGCGGGCTCCAGCTTAGGGCCGGGGACACGACTATAAAAGGAAGACGGGGCGCCGCCGCCCCGCCGTCTACCAGCTTTCTCCCGGGCTGCTCGGCTCCCGGCGGACGCCCCCAGAGCCGAGCAGGGCTCCGGCTTCGGACCGGAGCGAGAATAGGAAAGAGACGGGGCGCCGCCGCCCCGCCGTCTACCAGCTTTCTCCCGGGCTGCTCGGCTCCCGGCGGACACCCCCAGAGCCGAGCAGGGCTCCAGCTTAGGGCCGGAGCGCGACTATAGGAGGAAGGCAGGGCGCCGCCACCCCGCCGCTTACCGGCTTTGTCCCGGGCTGCTCGGCTCCCGGCGGACGCCCCCAGAGCCGAGCAGGGCTCCAGCTTAGGGCCGGAGCGCGACTATAGGAAAGAGACGGGGCGCCGCCGCCCCGCCGTCTACCAGCTTTCTCCCGGGCTGCTCGGCTCCCGGCGGACACCCCCAGAGCCGAGCAGGGCTCCAGCTTAGGGCCGGAGCGCGACTATAGGAGGAAGGCGGGGCGCCGCCGCCCCGCCGCTTACCGGCTTGTCCCGGGCTGCTCGGCTCCCGGCGGACGCCCCCAGAGCCGAGCAGGGCTCCAGCTTAGGGCCGGAGCGCGACTATAGGAGGAAGGCGGGGCGCCGCCGCCCCGCCGCTTACCGGCTTGTCCCGGGCTGCTCGGCTCCCGGCGGACGCCCCCAGAGCCGAGCAGGGCTCCAGCTTAGGGCCGGAGCGAGAATAGGAAAGAGACGGGGCGCCGCCGCCCCGCCGTCTACCAGCTTTGTCCCGGGCTGCTCGGCTCCCGGCGGACGCCCCCAGAGCCGAGCAGGGCTCCAGCTTAGGGCCGGAGCACGACTATAGGAGGAAGGCAGGGCGCCGCCGCCCCGCCGCTTACCGGCTTGTCCCGGGCTGCTCGGCTCCCGGCGGACGCCCCCAGAGCCGAGCAGGGCTCCAGCTTAGGGCCGGAGCGCGACTATAGGAGGAAGGCGGGGCGCCGCCGCCCCGCCGCTTACCGGCTTGTCCCGGGCTGCTCGGCTCCCGGCGGACGCCCCCAGAGCCGAGCAGGGCTCCAGCTTAGGGCCGGAGCGCGACTATAGGAGGAAGGCGGGGCGCCGCCGCCCCGCCGCTTACCGGCTTGTCCCGGGCTGCTCGGCTCCCGGCGAACGCCCCCAGAGCCGAGCAGGGCTCCAGCTTAGGGCCGGAGCGCGACTATAGGAGGAAGGCGGGGCGCCGCCGCCCCGCCGCTTACCGGCTTGTCCCGGGCTGCTCGGCTCCCGGCGGACGCCCCCAGAGCCGAGCAGGGCTCCAGCTTAGGGCCGGAGCGCGACTATAGGAGGAAGGCGGGGCGCCGCCGCCCCGCCGCTTACCGGCTTGTCCCGGGCTGCTCGGCTCCCGGCGGACGCCCCCGAGCCGAGCAGGGCTCCATTGGTCACCAGAGAAAGCAGGGTGCCGCCGCCCCGCTGCAGAATCAAGGTGGCCCCCGTGGCCGTTTCAAGCCCAAATGCACTGGATTGTCTCTGGAAGGTAAACCTGCTACCTCGAGAAGGGAGTGGGGGGGGCGCCGCCACCCCGCCCGCAGCACCCGACTGGCCCCGCGGCCATCCTTCCGGGATCGCTTGGCTTCGGTCAAGCTACTACTCACGGCTGGAGCGTAGGTAGGATCGCGGGGCGCCGCCGCCACCGCCTTTGCCTGGGGGACACCCAGTAGGAAGCCACGGCAGGCTTGGTACAACTTAGCTATGGGACCCGAGAACCGGGTTGCTCTCGCCCTTTTGGGTGCTCGTTTGGACCGGCTTTTTTTCCGGGGAGTGCCCTTGTCTCGCTGGAAACCGTGCCGAGGCGCCGCCGCCTCCCCTTCCGCCCTTTAAGCCGGTCCGCCGGGCCGCCCCTCCCCGGCTGGCATCGGTTTCCCTTCGTCTGGCATGGTGAGCTCCGCAGCACCACCTACTCCCCTATATACGGACAGACGAGGCCACTCCCGCCGGGAGATCCAAGAGCGCACCCTGTGGTCACCGGAGAGGCGCGCCGAGCGCGCCGACTTTTACGATGACGTAACTGGAGGCAGAGGAAAACAGCGACCCCTTTGGCGACTACCGGAACCGCGCGGACAACTGGTCTACCCCGCTGCCAGAGACCAAGTCCCGCCGAGCGCGGTAGACCTGGCCGCCGCCGTGGGCGCCAGGACCGGGTAGACCTGGCAAACCGGCCCGGAGCCAGGAAGACCTGCCCGCCGCCTTGGCGCCATAGCCGGGCCGCCCTAGCGGACCGGCCCGGAGCCGGAACCGGGTAGACCTGGCCGCCGGCTTCCGAACCGGGTAGACCTGGCGGACCGGATCGGAGCCAGGAAGACCTGCCCGCCGCCTTGGTGCCATAGCCGGGCCGCCCTTGCGGACCGGCCCGGAGCCGGAACCGGGTAGACCTGGCCGCCGGCTTCCGAACCGGGGAGACCCGGCGGACCGGCCCGGACCTGGAAGCGGGAAAAGCCGGGCGAAACGGCCCGGAGCCGGGCAGACCCCGCGGTCCGGCTCGGAGCCGAAACCGGGAGAACCTGGCGGACCGGCCCGGAGCCCGCTAGACCGTGCGGACCGGGCCGGAGCCGGGAGCGGGGAAAACGGGGGGACCGGCGCGGAGCCGGGCGGACCCCGCGGTCCGGCCCGGAGCCGGGACCGGGTTGACCTGGCGGCCGGCTGCCGTGCCGGGTAGACCTGGCGGCCCGGCCCGGAGCCGAAGGCGGGAAAAGCCGGGGGTCCGGGCAGACCCCGCGGTCCGGCTCGGAGCCGAAACGGGGAGAACCTGGCGGACCGGCCCGGAGCCCGGTAGAGCTGGGGGACCGGCCCGGAGCCGCGTAGAGCTGGGCGACCGGCTCGGAGCCCGCTAGACCGTGCGGACCGGGCCGGAGCCGGGAGCGGGGAAAACGGGGGGACCGGCGCGGAGCCGGGCGGACCCCGCGGTCCGGCCCGGAGCCGGCTAAACGCGGGTAAACCGCCCGGCGCCGGGACCGGGTAGACCTGGCGGCCGGCTGCCGTGCCGGGTAGACCTGGCGGCCCGGCCCGGAGCCGGAAGCGGAAATGCCCGAGGGACCGGCTCGGAGCCGGGCAGACCCCGCGGTCCGGCTCGGAGCCGAAACGGGGAGAACCTGGCGGACCGGCCGGGAGCCCGGTAGAGCTGGGGGACCGGCCCGGAGCCGCGTAGAGCTGGGCGACCGGCTCGGAGCCCGCTAGACCGTGCGGACCGGGCCGGAGCCGGGAGCGGGGAAAACGGGGGGACCGGAGCGGAGCCGGGCGGACCCCGCGGTCCGGCCCGGAGCCGGGACCGGAAACGGCTGGCGGACCGGCCCGGAGCCGGGAGAACATGGCGGACCGGCCCGGAGCCGGAAAGAGCCTGCGAGACCGGCCCGGCCCGGACCCGGGAGCGGGGAAAAACGGGGGGACCGGCGCGGAGCCGGGCGGACCCCGCGGTCCGGCGCGGAGCCGGGACCGGAAACAGCTGGCGGACCGGCCCGGAGCCGGGAGAACATGGCGGACCGGCCCGGAGCCGGAAAGAGCCTGCGAGACCGGCCCGGCCCGGAGCCGGGAGCGGGGAAAAACGGGGGGACCGGCGCGGAGCCGGGCGGACCCCGCGGTCCGGCGCGGAGCCGGGACCGGAAACAGCTGGCGGACCGGCCCGGAGCCGGGACCGGGTAGACCTGGCGGCCGGCTGCCGTGCCGGGCAGACCTGGCGGCCCGGCCCGGAGCCGGGACCGGAAACGGCTGGCGGACCGGCCCGGAGCCGGGCAGACCCCGCGGTCCGGCTCGGAGCCGGAACGGGGAGAAGCTGGCGGACCGGCCCGGAGCCCGGTAGAGCTGGGGGACCGGCCCGGAGCCGCGTAGAGCTGGGCGACCGGCTCGGAGCCCGCTAGACCGTGCGGACCGGGCCGGAGCCGGGAGCGGGGGAAAAGGGGGGGGTCCGGCGCGGAGCCGGCACCGGAAACAGCTGGCGGACCGGCCCGGAGCCGGCTAAACGCGGGTTTAAACCGCCCGGCGCCGGGACCGGGTAGACCTGGCGGCCGGCTGCCGTGCCGGGTAGACCTGGCGGCCCGGCCCGGAGCCGGGACCGGAAACGGCTGGCGGACCGGCCCGGAGCCGGGCGGACCCCGCGGTCCGGCTCGGAGCCGAAACCGGGAGAACCTGGCGGACCGGCCCGGAGCCCGGTAGAGCTGGGGGACCGGCTCGGAGCCCGCTAGACCGTGCGGACCGGGCCGGAGCCGGGAGCGGGGAAAAACGGGGGGACCGGCGCGGAGCCGGGCGGACCCCGCGGTCCGGCCCGGCGCCGGGACCGGAAACGGCTGGCGGACCGGCCCGGAGCCGGGACCGGGTAGACCCGGCGGCCGGCTGCCGTGCCGGGTAGACCTGGCGGCCCGGCCCGGAGCCGAAGGCGGGAAAAGCCGGGGGTCCGGGCAGACCCCGCGGTCCGGCTCGGAGCCGGAACGGGGAGAAGCTGGCGGACCGGCCCGGAGCCCGGTAGAGCTGGGGGACCGGCCCGGAGCCGCGTAGAGCTGGGCGACCGGCTCGGAGCCCGCTAGACCGTGCGGACCGGGCCGGAGCCGGGAGCGGGGGAAAAGGGGGGGGTCCGGCGCGGAGCCGGCACCGGAAACAGCTGGCGGACCGGCCCGGAGCCGGCTAAACGCGGGTTAAACCGCCCGGCGCCGGGACCGGGTAGACCTGGCGGCCGGCTGCCGTGCCGGGTAGACCTGGCGGCCCGGCCCGGAGCCGGGACCGGAAACGGCTGGCGGACCGGCCCGGAGCCGGGCAGACCCCGCGGTCCGGCTCGGAGCCGGAACGGGGAGAAGCTGGCGGACCGGCCCGGAGCCCGGTAGAGCTGGGGGACCGGCCCGGAGCCGCGTAGAGCTGGGCGACCGGCTCGGAGCCCGCTAGACCGTGCGGACCGGGCCGGAGCCGGGAGCGGGGGAAAAGGGGGGGGTCCGGCGCGGAGCCGGCACCGGAAACAGCTGGCGGACCGGCCCGGAGCCGGCTAAACGCGGGTTAAACCGCCCGGCGCCGGGACCGGGTAGACCTGGCGGCCGGCTGCCGTGCCGGGTAGACCTGGCGGCCCGGCCCGGAGCCGGGACCGGAAACGGCTGGCGGACCGGCCCGGAGCCGGGCGGACCCCGCGGTCCGGCTCGGAGCCGAAACCGGGAGAACCTGGCGGACCGGCCCGGAGCCCGGTAGAGCTGGGGGACCGGCTCGGAGCCCGCTAGACCGTGCGGACCGGGCCGGAGCCGGGAGCGGGGAAAAACGGGGGGACCGGCGCGGAGCCGGGCGGACCCCGCGGTCCGGCCCGGCGCCGGGACCGGAAACGGCTGGCGGACCGGCCCGGAGCCGGGACCGGGTAGACCCGGCGGCCGGCTGCCGTGCCGGGTAGACCTGGCGGCCCGGCCCGGAGCCGAAGGCGGGAAAAGCCGGGGGTCCGGGCAGACCCCGCGGTCCGGCTCGGAGCCGGAACGGGGAGAAGCTGGCGGACCGGCCCGGAGCCCGGTAGAGCTGGGGGACCGGCCCGGAGCCGCGTAGAGCTGGGCGACCGGCTCGGAGCCCGCTAGACCGTGCGGACCGGGCCGGAGCCGGGAGCGGGGGAAAAGGGGGGGGTCCGGCGCGGAGCCGGCACCGGAAACAGCTGGCGGACCGGCCCGGAGCCGGCTAAACGCGGGTTAAACCGCCCGGCGCCGGGACCGGGTAGACCTGGCGGCCGGCTGCCGTGCCGGGTAGACCTGGCGGCCCGGCCCGGAGCCGGGACCGGAAACGGCTGGCGGACCGGCCCGGAGCCGGGCAGACCCCGCGGTCCGGCTCGGAGCCGGAACGGGGAGAAGCTGGCGGACCGGCCCGGAGCCCGGTAGAGCTGGGGGACCGGCCCGGAGCCGCGTAGAGCTGGGCGACCGGCTCGGAGCCCGCTAGACCGTGCGGACCGGGCCGGAGCCGGGAGCGGGGGAAAAGGGGGGGGTCCGGCGCGGAGCCGGCACCGGAAACAGCTGGCGGACCGGCCCGGAGCCGGCTAAACGCGGGTTAAACCGCCCGGCGCCGGGACCGGGTAGACCTGGCGGCCGGCTGCCGTGCCGGGTAGACCTGGCGGCCCGGCCCGGAGCCGGGACCGGAAACGGCTGGCGGACCGGCCCGGAGCCGGGCAGACCCCGCGGTCCGGCTCGGAGCCGGAACGGGGAGAAGCTGGCGGACCGGCCCGGAGCCCGGTAGAGCTGGGGGACCGGCCCGGAGCCGCGTAGAGCTGGGCGACCGGCTCGGAGCCCGCTAGACCGTGCGGACCGGGCCGGAGCCGGGAGCGGGGGAAAAGGGGGGGGTCCGGCGCGGAGCCGGCACCGGAAACAGCTGGCGGACCGGCCCGGAGCCGGCTAAACGCGGGTTAAACCGCCCGGCGCCGGGACCGGGTAGACCTGGCGGCCGGCTGCCGTGCCGGGTAGACCTGGCGGCCCGGCCCGGCGCCGGGACCGGAAACGGCTGGCGGACCGGCCCGGAGCCGGGACCGGGTAGACCCGGCGGCCGGCTGCCGTGCCGGGTAGACCTGGCGGCCCGGCCCGGAGCCGAAGGCGGGAAAAGCCGGGGGTCCGGGCAGACCCCGCGGTCCGGCTCGGAGCCGGAACGGGGAGAAGCTGGCGGACCGGCCCGGAGCCCGGTAGAGCTGGGGGACCGGCCCGGAGCCCGGTAGAGCTGGGGGACCGGCCCGGAGCCGCGTAGAGCTGGGCGACCGGCTCGGAGCCCGCTAGACCGTGCGGACCGGGCCGGAGCCGGGAGCCGGGGAAAAGGGGGGGGTCCGGCGCGGAGCCGGCACCGGAAACAGCTGGCGGACCGGCCCGGAGCCGGCTAAACGCGGGTTAAACCGCCCGGCGCCGGGACCGGGTAGACCTGGCGGCCGGCTGCCGTGCCGGGTAGACCTGGCGGCCCGGCCCGGAGCCGGGACCGGAAACGGCTGGCGGACCGGCCCGGAGCCGGGCGGACCCCGCGGTCCGGCTCGGAGCCGAAACCGGGAGAACCTGGCGGACCGGCCCGGAGCCCGGTAGAGCTGGGGGACCGGCTCGGAGCCCGCTAGACCGTGCGGACCGGGCCGGAGCCGGGAGCGGGGAAAAACGGGGGGACCGGCGCGGAGCCGGGCGGACCCCGCGGTCCGGCCCGGCGCCGGGACCGGAAACGGCTGGCGGACCGGCCCGGAGCCGGGACCGGGTAGACCCGGCGGCCGGCTGCCGTGCCGGGTAGACCTGGCGGCCCGGCCCGGAGCCGAAGGCGGGAAAAGCCGGGGGTCCGGGCAGACCCCGCGGTCCGGCTCGGAGCCGGAACGGGGAGAAGCTGGCGGACCGGCCCGGAGCCCGGTAGAGCTGGGGGACCGGCCCGGAGCCGCGTAGAGCTGGGCGACCGGCTCGGAGCCCGCTAGACCGTGCGGACCGGGCCGGAGCCGGGAGCGGGGGAAAAGGGGGGGGTCCGGCGCGGAGCCGGCACCGGAAACAGCTGGCGGACCGGCCCGGAGCCGGCTAAACGCGGGTTAAACCGCCCGGCGCCGGGACCGGGTAGACCTGGCGGCCGGCTGCCGTGCCGGGTAGACCTGGCGGCCCGGCCCGGAGCCGGGACCGGAAACGGCTGGCGGACCGGCCCGGAGCCGGGCAGACCCCGCGGTCCGGCTCGGAGCCGAAACGGGGAGAACCTGGCGGACCGGCCCGGAGCCCGGTAGAGCTGGGGGACCGGCCCGGAGCCGCGTAGAGCTGGGCGACCGGCTCGGAGCCCGCTAGACCGTGCGGACCGGGCCGGAGCCGGGAGCGGGGAAAACGGGGGGACCGGCGCGGAGCCGGGCGGACCCCGCGGTCCGGCGCGGCGCCGGGACCGGAAACGGCTGGCGGACCGGCCCGGAGCCGGGACCGGGTAGACCTGGCGGCCGGCTGCCGTGCCGGGTAGACCTGGCGGCCCGGCCCGGAGCCGGAAGCGGAAATGCCCGAGGGACCGGCGCGGAGCCGGGCAGACCCCGCGGTCCGGCTCGGAGCCGAAACCGGGGACAGCTGGCGGCCCGGCCCGGAGCCGGGAGGAGCCTGCGGACCGGCCCGCTCCGGAGCCGAGATCGGGGAAACCCGGGGGACCGGCGCGGAGCCGGGCGGACCCCGCGGTCCGGCCCGGCGCCGGGACCGGAAACGGCTGGCGGACCGGCCCGGAGCCGGGACCGGGTAGACCTGGCGGCCGGCTGCCGTGCCGGGTAGACCTGGCGGCCCGGCCCGGAGGCAGAGGCGGGAAAAGCCGGGGGTCCGGCTCGGAGCCGGGCAGACCCCGCGGTCCGGCTCGGAGCCGTGTTAGAGCCGGCGGACCTGCCCGGAGCCGGGATCAGGCAGGCCTGGCCGCCGGCTTCTGAACCGGGTAGACCTGGCGGCCCGGCCCGGAGCCGGGAGCGGGAACACCTGCCGGACCGACCCGGAGCCGGGTAGAGACGGGGTACCGTCCCGGAACCGGGAAGTTCCGGCGGACCGGCCCGGAGCCGGGTAGAGCCGGGGGACCGGGCCGGAGCCGGGCGGCAGACCCCGCGGACCGGCCCGGAGCCGAGTAGAGTCGCCCGTAGAGCCGCCCGGGCCCGGGTAGGCCCGTCCGCCGGTTCCGGAGCCGGCCGGATCCGTCGCTAGGAGCGGACGGACGAGCAGGAGGGCAGGACGGCAGGAGGCATCGTCGTGAAAAAAGGAGACTCGGGCGGGAGGTCGGTCACGCCGCCGCCGCATCCTCCTTTCCCCCTCGCCCGCGACGCACGCGGACGTTCGAGGCGACGATTAATAAAACGCACGAGCGGTTAACTCGTCGATCGACTCTGTCTTCCTTTCTCTCTCTTTTATTCCTTCGCGATTTAAAAGTGAAAAAATAAATAATAATAATAAATAAAAAAAAAAAAAAAAAAAAAAAAAAAAAAAAAAAAAAACCGGGGCCGGGGCTGGGGCCAGAGCTGGGCAAAGGGCCGAGACCGAGGCCTAGGCCGAGACCAGGACCGGGACCGACACCGAGGCATAGGCCGAGGCCTGAGCCGGGACGGGGACCGGGACCGGGACCGGGACCGGGACCAGGACCGAGACTGAGACCGAGGGCTAGGCCGAGACCTGGGCCGGGACCGAGAGCGAGAGCGAGAGCGAGAGCGAGAGCGAGAGCGAGGCCTAGGCCGAGGCCTGGGCCGGGACTGGGACCGAGAGCGAGAGCGAGGCCTAGGCGGAGGCCAGGGCCGGGACCGGGATCGGGACCGGGACTGAGAGCGAGGCCTAGGCCAAGGCCTGGGCCGGGACTGGGACCGAGAGCGAGAGCGAGGCCTAGGCGGAGGCCAGGGCCGGGACCGGGATCGGGACCGGGACTGAGAGCGAGGCCTAGGCCGAGGCCTGGGCCGGGACTGGGACCGAGAGCGAGAGCGAGGCCTAGGCGGAGGCCAGGGCCGGGACCGGGACCGGGACTGAGAGCGAGACCGAGGCCTAGGCCAAGGCCTGGGTCTGGACCGGGACTGAGAGCGAGACCGAGGCCTAGGCCAAGGCCTGGGCGGGGACCGGGACCAAGGGAGAGACCGAGAGCGAGACCGAGGCCTAGGCCGAGGCCTGGGCGGAGACCGGGACCAGGACTGAGAGAGAGGCCTAGGCCGAGGCCGAGGCCTGGGCCGGGGCCGGGGCCGGGGCCGGGGCCGGGGCCGGGGCCGGGACCGAGAGCGAGAGCGAGGCCTAGGCCGAGGCCTGAGCCGGGACCGAGAGCGAGAGCGAGAGCAAGAGCGAGAGCGAGGCCTAGGCCGAGGCCTGGGCGGGGACCGGGACCGGGACCGGGACCGAGAGCGAGAGCGAGACCGAGGCCTAGGCCAAGGCCTGGGCCTGGACCGGGACCGAGAGCGAGAGCAAGGCCTAGGCGGAGGCCAGGGCCGGGACCGGGATCGGGACCGGGACCGGGACTGAGAGCGAGGCCTAGGCGGAGGCCAGGGCCGGGACCGGGATCGGGACCGGGACCAGGACCAGGACCGAGAGTGAGAGCGAGAGCGAGAGCGAGGCCTAGGCCGAGGCCTGAGCCGGGACCGAGAGTGAGAGCGAGAGCAAGAGCGAGAGCGAGGCCTAGGCCGAGGCCTGGGCGGGGACCGGGACCAGGACTGAGAGAGAGGCCTAGGCCGAGGCCTGGGCCTGGGCCGGGACCGGGACCGGGACCGAGAGTGAGAGCGAGGCCTATGCCGAGGCCTGGGCGGGGAGCGTGACCGAGAGCGAGAGCGAGGCCTAGGCCAAGGCCTGGGCCGGGACCGGGACCGGGACCGGGACCGGGACCGAGACCGAGACCGAGACCGAGACCGAGACCGAGACCGAGACCGAGACCGAGACCGAGACTGAGACCGAGGGCTAGGCTGAGGCCCGAGGTCTAGGCCGAGACCTAGGCCGAAACCGAGACCGAGAGCGAGGCCTAGGCCAAGGCCCGAGACCGAGACCTGAGGCCTAGGCCGAGGCCCGAGGCCTAGGCCGAGACCTAGGCTGAAACCGAAACCGAGACCGAGAGCGAGGCCTAGGCCAAGGCCCGAGACCGAGACCGAGACCCGAGGCCTAAGGCCTAGGCTGAGACCGAGGCCTAGGCCGAGACCTAGGCTGAAACCGAAACCGAGACCGAGAGCGAGGCCTAGGCCAAGGCCCGAGACCGAGACCTAGGCCTAGGCCGAGACCTAGGCCGAAACCGAGACCGAGAGCGAGGCCTAGGCCAAGGCCCGAGACCGAGACCTGAGGCCTAGGCCGAGGCCCGAGGCCTAGGCCGAGACCTAGGCTGAAACCGAGACCGAGGGCGAGGCCTAGGCCGAGGCCCGAGACCGAGACCGAGACCGAGACCGAGACTGAGACCGAGGGCTAGGCTGAGGCCCGAGGCCTAGGCCGAGACCTAGGCCGAAACCGAGACCGAGAGCGAGGCCTAGGCCAAGGCCCGAGACCGAGACCTGAGGCCTAGGCCGAGACCAAGACCGAGGGCTAGGCTGAGGCCCGAGGCCTAGGCCAAGACCTAGGCCGAAACCGAGCCTGAGACCGAGGGCTAAGCTGAGGCCCGAGGCCTAGGCCGAGACTTAGTCCGAAACCGAGACCGAGACCGAGAGCGAGGCCTAGGCCAAGGCCCGAGACCGAGACCGAGACCGAGACCGAGACCGAGACCGAGACCTGAGGCCTAGGCCGAGACCGAGACCGAGACCTGAGGCCTAGGCCGAGACCAAGACCGAGGGCTAGGCTGAGGCCCGAGACCGAGACCGAGACCTGAGGCCTAGGCCGAGACCGAGACCGAGACCGAGGGCTAGGCCGAGGCCCGAGGCCTAGGCTGAGACCTAGGCCGAAACTGAGACCAAGAGAGAGGCCTAGGCCAAGGCCCGAGACCGAGACCCGAGGCCTAGGCTGAGACCTAGGCCGAAACCGAGACCGAGAGCGAGGCCTAGGCGGAGGCCCGAGACCGAGACCGAGACCTGAGGCCTAGGCCGAGACCGAGACCGAGACCTGGGGCCTAGGCCGAGACCAAGACCGAGGGCTAGGCTGAGGCCCGAGGCCTAGGCCAAGACCTAGGCCGAAACCGAGCCTGAGACCGAGGGCTAAGCTGAGGCCCGAGGCCTAGGCCGAGACTTAGTCCGAAACCGAGACCGAGAGCGAGAGCGAGGCCTAGGCCAAGGCCCGAGACCGAGACCGAGACCGAGACCGAGACCTGAGGCCTAGGCCGAGACCGAGACCGAGGGCTAGGCTGAGGCCCGAGGGCTAGGCTGAGGCCCGAGGCCTAGGCCGAGACCTAGGCCGAAACCGAGACCGAGACCGAGAGCGAGGCTGAGGCCCGAGGGCTAGGCTGAGGCCCGAGGCCTAGGCCGAGACCTAGGCCGAGACCGAGACCGAGAGCGAGGCCTAGGCCGAGGCCCGAGACCGAGACCTGAGGCCTAGGCCGAGGCCCGAGACCGAGACCTGAGGCCTAGGCTAAGACCCGAGGCCTAGGCCGAGACCGAGACCGAGGCCTAGGCTGAGACCCGAGGCCAGGGCCGAGACCGCGACCGCGACCGAGAAAAAAAAAAAAAAAAAAAGGAAATGAATGAATGAATGAATGAATGAGTGAATGAATAAATAAACAAATAATTGAAAACAGCACCGGAAATAAATAAATACACAATAAAATAAGTAAATAAATAAGTAAATAAATAAATAAATAAATTATAAATAAGTAAATACAATCCAGAATGAAGCAATTAATTATTTAAATAATTAAATCAATGCCTTGGAAATAAATAAATAAGTAAGTAAGTAAGTAAGTAAGTAAGTAAAAGGGAAACGAATAAATACATAAATAATAAAACAAACAAATAAATAAACCCTGAAATTAATTAGTTTTTTTAATTAATTAAAAAAGTAATTAAAAAAAAAAAAAAAAAAAAAAAAAAA
>NW_027285953.1:402500-405000 GCF_036169615.1 Heliangelus exortis | reverse complement strand
GGGGGAACCTCCCCGGCCGCCGCGCCGGGCCCCCACCGGCCCCGACGACGACGACCCCGGCCGACCACGGCGGGACGAGCTCCGCTCCGAGCGGGCGCTCCGGGAGCGGGGAGCTTCGGAGCGCTCCCCGAGTCTCCATTTAGGGGGACGAAGGCCCGGGCGCTTTCTGGCGTTCGCCCGCCGCGGCCTGCGAGGCACCCCAGCCGCGCCGGCCCCGCGGACCGCCGGCTCCGCCCGCCTGGGCGGGGGAGGACGGCGGCCCGGCCGGCGATTGATCGTCACGCGACGCTCAGACAGGCGTAGCCCCGGGAGGAACCCGGGGCCGCAAGTGCGTTCGAAGTGTCGATGATCAATGTGTCCTGCAATTCACATTAATTCTCGCAGCTAGCTGCGTTCTTCATCGACGCACGAGCCGAGTGATCCACCGCTAAGAGTTGTCTGGCTTTCGGCACCGCCCCGCGCGCGCGGGGGGGCCGGGACCGCTCGCCGAGAAGCGGCCCCTTTCGATCGCCGAGGCGGGCTCCGGGCGGACACCCGCCTCGCGCCTCGCTTGACCGTACCGACACACACACGGGAGGAAAAAAAAACGGGAAAAGCGGAGAAGGAGCCCGGGAGCGCCTTCGCTCGCTTCGGAGGCGGCCCAGGCGCCCGGGCTCGGCCCGGCCTCCGCGCGGAGGCGACGGCACGCTCGACCGCGCCCGACCGAAGCCGCTGCCTCGGCTCGGGGAGACGGCGGAATCCGACGCCGCGGCCGGTACCGCGGCGGCGGCCCGCTGGGGCGCCTCGCCGGCCCGCCGCGCGCGCCTCCGCGACGCGGCCCGCCCGCGACGCGACCCCCGCCTCTCCCTCTCCCCTCGCTGCCGAGCCCTCGTCCCGACGGGCGCCCTCTCGCCCGCCGGGGCTCCGCCGCCGCCGACCCGCCGGGGAAAGCGGCACAGCCCCCCGGGAGCCCGAGACGGCGACGCGACGCCGCCCGCGGCCCCCCGGACGGGGAAACCCGCCGCCGGCCGGTGCAGGCGGCGCGGCCCGCCCCCGACCCCCGCCGCCGCTTCGCCCCTCGGCCCCTTCCGCGGACGCGGGCGCGGAAGGCGGACGCGGTGCCGAGGCGGGGGTGGCACCCGCTCTCCCCGCTTCCGCGCGGAGACCGGGAACGCGGCCCACCCCCGCCCACCCGACCGCCCGGGCCGGCACGCGCCGGGAAGGGCGACGGGGAAGCGACGACCGAGGCCCGGGACGGGACGGCCGCAGCCGGCGGCGGGCGCCGCCCGGAAGACCCATGGATGCGACAACGAGTCGGCGGCGCCGCCGCTCGGACGAGGGTGCCGGACCCTTCGGCGGCGGGGGACGACGGTCGGAGAGGCGACCGAGCGACGCCGCCGGGGCGGGAGCGCGGCAGAAAGGGAGGAGAGGGAGGCGGGAGCGCGGCGCGGCCGGACCGCGGCGCCGAGGCGCGGCGGCGGCCGGCGGACGCCCGGCGAACCCCCGTCACCGCGAGGGAACTCGCCCACCCCGGGCGGGAGCCCCGCGCTCCCGCCCAGGTTCGCCCGCTCCGAGGCAGAGGCAGGCCGGTCGCGGTCGACCGCTGCCGCCGGTCCCTCCGCAGAGACCGGGACCGCGGAGAGGGGGGGGCAGCCCGGAGGCGCACCTCCCCGGCACGGCCGACCGACCGCCCGCCCGGCCCGCGGGACACGGGAGCCCCCCGGGTCGGGTCGGGTCGCGTCGTGCCGTGCCGCCCGAGTCTTTAAACCCCCGCCCGGCCTCCGCGGGCACCCCCCGCGGGGTAACCCGCGCAAGCGCGGACGCTAGGTACCTGGCCCTGGGGTGAGGGAAACGCAACTGAAGGCCCCGCTTCGGTGCCTCCCCCGCTGCCGCCACCGGGGGAGCGTCCGAAGCGGGGGCCGCGCCCGACCGTCCACCGCCGCCACCGCGGCTCCGCCGTCCCGGGGCCCGAGGGTTTCCCTCTGTGCCCGGCGCTGCGCCCGGGAGGAGAACCGCGGCTCGGGCCGCCCGCTCGCGCGGGACGCGACCCGGCGGGGACGGAGCCTCGCACCCACCGCAAGGAAGGAAGGAAGGAAGGGAGCGGTGTCGCTGTCCAGCTCGCCGGCGGAGCTGTCCGGCCCCGGAGCCCCGGCTTCCCCAACCTAACGCCCGCCGGGGCGGGGCGAAAGGCGGGAAGCGCGAGGAAGCGGGAACCCCGCCGGCAACACCGCGCGGTGGCCGCACGCCCCGGCCCCGAGACGCCCGGTGCGGGAAGCGGGGCTTTCTCCGATCCCCGAAAGGCGGCTCGACGCTCGCGCTCTCGACGCCCGCGCCGACGCCGGCCCTCTGGCGTCGACCCCGGCTCGCGTCGCTTTCTCGCTCCTCCCCCGCGCCCGGAGCGGGGGGAAACCTCGGCCGCCAAAGCGGGGGGGGGGGCGCGGCAACGGGTCGCGCCCCCCGCCGCGTCCCCGGAGACCGCCCCCAGGGACGCCTTCCCCGCCGACGCCCCCGGCGAGACCCG
>NW_027285953.1:385000-397500 GCF_036169615.1 Heliangelus exortis | reverse complement strand
GGAAGACGGGGCGCCGCCGCCCCGCCGTCTACCAGCTTTCTCCCGGGCTGCTCGGCTCCCGGCGGACGCCCCCAGAGCCGAGCAGGGCTCCGGCTTCGGACCGGAGCGAGAATAGGAAAGAGACGGGGCGCCGCCGCCCCGCCGTCTACCAGCTTTCTCCCGGGCTGCTCGGCTCCCGGCGGACACCCCCAGAGCCGAGCAGGGCTCCAGCTTAGGGCCGGAGCGCGACTATAGGAGGAAGGCAGGGCGCCGCCACCCCGCCGCTTACCGGCTTTGTCCCGGGCTGCTCGGCTCCCGGCGGACGCCCCCAGAGCCGAGCAGGGCTCCAGCTTAGGGCCGGAGCGCGACTATAGGAAAGAGACGGGGCGCCGCCGCCCCGCCGTCTACCAGCTTTCTCCCGGGCTGCTCGGCTCCCGGCGGACACCCCCAGAGCCGAGCAGGGCTCCAGCTTAGGGCCGGAGCGCGACTATAGGAGGAAGGCGGGGCGCCGCCGCCCCGCCGCTTACCGGCTTGTCCCGGGCTGCTCGGCTCCCGGCGGACGCCCCCAGAGCCGAGCAGGGCTCCAGCTTAGGGCCGGAGCGCGACTATAGGAGGAAGGCGGGGCGCCGCCGCCCCGCCGCTTACCGGCTTGTCCCGGGCTGCTCGGCTCCCGGCGGACGCCCCCAGAGCCGAGCAGGGCTCCAGCTTAGGGCCGGAGCGAGAATAGGAAAGAGACGGGGCGCCGCCGCCCCGCCGTCTACCAGCTTTGTCCCGGGCTGCTCGGCTCCCGGCGGACGCCCCCAGAGCCGAGCAGGGCTCCAGCTTAGGGCCGGAGCACGACTATAGGAGGAAGGCAGGGCGCCGCCGCCCCGCCGCTTACCGGCTTGTCCCGGGCTGCTCGGCTCCCGGCGGACGCCCCCAGAGCCGAGCAGGGCTCCAGCTTAGGGCCGGAGCGCGACTATAGGAGGAAGGCGGGGCGCCGCCGCCCCGCCGCTTACCGGCTTGTCCCGGGCTGCTCGGCTCCCGGCGGACGCCCCCAGAGCCGAGCAGGGCTCCAGCTTAGGGCCGGAGCGCGACTATAGGAGGAAGGCGGGGCGCCGCCGCCCCGCCGCTTACCGGCTTGTCCCGGGCTGCTCGGCTCCCGGCGAACGCCCCCAGAGCCGAGCAGGGCTCCAGCTTAGGGCCGGAGCGCGACTATAGGAGGAAGGCGGGGCGCCGCCGCCCCGCCGCTTACCGGCTTGTCCCGGGCTGCTCGGCTCCCGGCGGACGCCCCCAGAGCCGAGCAGGGCTCCAGCTTAGGGCCGGAGCGCGACTATAGGAGGAAGGCGGGGCGCCGCCGCCCCGCCGCTTACCGGCTTGTCCCGGGCTGCTCGGCTCCCGGCGGACGCCCCCGAGCCGAGCAGGGCTCCATTGGTCACCAGAGAAAGCAGGGTGCCGCCGCCCCGCTGCAGAATCAAGGTGGCCCCCGTGGCCGTTTCAAGCCCAAATGCACTGGATTGTCTCTGGAAGGTAAACCTGCTACCTCGAGAAGGGAGTGGGGGGGGCGCCGCCACCCCGCCCGCAGCACCCGACTGGCCCCGCGGCCATCCTTCCGGGATCGCTTGGCTTCGGTCAAGCTACTACTCACGGCTGGAGCGTAGGTAGGATCGCGGGGCGCCGCCGCCACCGCCTTTGCCTGGGGGACACCCAGTAGGAAGCCACGGCAGGCTTGGTACAACTTAGCTATGGGACCCGAGAACCGGGTTGCTCTCGCCCTTTTGGGTGCTCGTTTGGACCGGCTTTTTTTCCGGGGAGTGCCCTTGTCTCGCTGGAAACCGTGCCGAGGCGCCGCCGCCTCCCCTTCCGCCCTTTAAGCCGGTCCGCCGGGCCGCCCCTCCCCGGCTGGCATCGGTTTCCCTTCGTCTGGCATGGTGAGCTCCGCAGCACCACCTACTCCCCTATATACGGACAGACGAGGCCACTCCCGCCGGGAGATCCAAGAGCGCACCCTGTGGTCACCGGAGAGGCGCGCCGAGCGCGCCGACTTTTACGATGACGTAACTGGAGGCAGAGGAAAACAGCGACCCCTTTGGCGACTACCGGAACCGCGCGGACAACTGGTCTACCCCGCTGCCAGAGACCAAGTCCCGCCGAGCGCGGTAGACCTGGCCGCCGCCGTGGGCGCCAGGACCGGGTAGACCTGGCAAACCGGCCCGGAGCCAGGAAGACCTGCCCGCCGCCTTGGCGCCATAGCCGGGCCGCCCTAGCGGACCGGCCCGGAGCCGGAACCGGGTAGACCTGGCCGCCGGCTTCCGAACCGGGTAGACCTGGCGGACCGGATCGGAGCCAGGAAGACCTGCCCGCCGCCTTGGTGCCATAGCCGGGCCGCCCTTGCGGACCGGCCCGGAGCCGGAACCGGGTAGACCTGGCCGCCGGCTTCCGAACCGGGGAGACCCGGCGGACCGGCCCGGACCTGGAAGCGGGAAAAGCCGGGCGAAACGGCCCGGAGCCGGGCAGACCCCGCGGTCCGGCTCGGAGCCGAAACCGGGAGAACCTGGCGGACCGGCCCGGAGCCCGCTAGACCGTGCGGACCGGGCCGGAGCCGGGAGCGGGGAAAACGGGGGGACCGGCGCGGAGCCGGGCGGACCCCGCGGTCCGGCCCGGAGCCGGGACCGGGTTGACCTGGCGGCCGGCTGCCGTGCCGGGTAGACCTGGCGGCCCGGCCCGGAGCCGAAGGCGGGAAAAGCCGGGGGTCCGGGCAGACCCCGCGGTCCGGCTCGGAGCCGAAACGGGGAGAACCTGGCGGACCGGCCCGGAGCCCGGTAGAGCTGGGGGACCGGCCCGGAGCCGCGTAGAGCTGGGCGACCGGCTCGGAGCCCGCTAGACCGTGCGGACCGGGCCGGAGCCGGGAGCGGGGAAAACGGGGGGACCGGCGCGGAGCCGGGCGGACCCCGCGGTCCGGCCCGGAGCCGGCTAAACGCGGGTAAACCGCCCGGCGCCGGGACCGGGTAGACCTGGCGGCCGGCTGCCGTGCCGGGTAGACCTGGCGGCCCGGCCCGGAGCCGGGACCGGAAACGGCTGGCGGACCGGCCCGGAGCCGGGCAGACCCCGCGGTCCGGCTCGGAGCCGGAACGGGGAGAAGCTGGCGGACCGGCCCGGAGCCCGGTAGAGCTGGGGGACCGGCCCGGAGCCGCGTAGAGCTGGGCGACCGGCTCGGAGCCCGCTAGACCGTGCGGACCGGGCCGGAGCCGGGAGCGGGGGAAAAGGGGGGGGTCCGGCGCGGAGCCGGCACCGGAAACAGCTGGCGGACCGGCCCGGAGCCGGCTAAACGCGGGTTTAAACCGCCCGGCGCCGGGACCGGGTAGACCTGGCGGCCGGCTGCCGTGCCGGGTAGACCTGGCGGCCCGGCCCGGAGCCGGGACCGGAAACGGCTGGCGGACCGGCCCGGAGCCGGGCGGACCCCGCGGTCCGGCTCGGAGCCGAAACCGGGAGAACCTGGCGGACCGGCCCGGAGCCCGGTAGAGCTGGGGGACCGGCTCGGAGCCCGCTAGACCGTGCGGACCGGGCCGGAGCCGGGAGCGGGGAAAAACGGGGGGACCGGCGCGGAGCCGGGCGGACCCCGCGGTCCGGCCCGGCGCCGGGACCGGAAACGGCTGGCGGACCGGCCCGGAGCCGGGACCGGGTAGACCCGGCGGCCGGCTGCCGTGCCGGGTAGACCTGGCGGCCCGGCCCGGAGCCGAAGGCGGGAAAAGCCGGGGGTCCGGGCAGACCCCGCGGTCCGGCTCGGAGCCGGAACGGGGAGAAGCTGGCGGACCGGCCCGGAGCCCGGTAGAGCTGGGGGACCGGCCCGGAGCCGCGTAGAGCTGGGCGACCGGCTCGGAGCCCGCTAGACCGTGCGGACCGGGCCGGAGCCGGGAGCGGGGGAAAAGGGGGGGGTCCGGCGCGGAGCCGGCACCGGAAACAGCTGGCGGACCGGCCCGGAGCCGGCTAAACGCGGGTTAAACCGCCCGGCGCCGGGACCGGGTAGACCTGGCGGCCGGCTGCCGTGCCGGGTAGACCTGGCGGCCCGGCCCGGAGCCGGGACCGGAAACGGCTGGCGGACCGGCCCGGAGCCGGGCAGACCCCGCGGTCCGGCTCGGAGCCGGAACGGGGAGAAGCTGGCGGACCGGCCCGGAGCCCGGTAGAGCTGGGGGACCGGCCCGGAGCCGCGTAGAGCTGGGCGACCGGCTCGGAGCCCGCTAGACCGTGCGGACCGGGCCGGAGCCGGGAGCGGGGGAAAAGGGGGGGGTCCGGCGCGGAGCCGGCACCGGAAACAGCTGGCGGACCGGCCCGGAGCCGGCTAAACGCGGGTTAAACCGCCCGGCGCCGGGACCGGGTAGACCTGGCGGCCGGCTGCCGTGCCGGGTAGACCTGGCGGCCCGGCCCGGAGCCGGGACCGGAAACGGCTGGCGGACCGGCCCGGAGCCGGGCGGACCCCGCGGTCCGGCTCGGAGCCGAAACCGGGAGAACCTGGCGGACCGGCCCGGAGCCCGGTAGAGCTGGGGGACCGGCTCGGAGCCCGCTAGACCGTGCGGACCGGGCCGGAGCCGGGAGCGGGGAAAAACGGGGGGACCGGCGCGGAGCCGGGCGGACCCCGCGGTCCGGCCCGGCGCCGGGACCGGAAACGGCTGGCGGACCGGCCCGGAGCCGGGACCGGGTAGACCCGGCGGCCGGCTGCCGTGCCGGGTAGACCTGGCGGCCCGGCCCGGAGCCGAAGGCGGGAAAAGCCGGGGGTCCGGGCAGACCCCGCGGTCCGGCTCGGAGCCGGAACGGGGAGAAGCTGGCGGACCGGCCCGGAGCCCGGTAGAGCTGGGGGACCGGCCCGGAGCCGCGTAGAGCTGGGCGACCGGCTCGGAGCCCGCTAGACCGTGCGGACCGGGCCGGAGCCGGGAGCGGGGGAAAAGGGGGGGGTCCGGCGCGGAGCCGGCACCGGAAACAGCTGGCGGACCGGCCCGGAGCCGGCTAAACGCGGGTTAAACCGCCCGGCGCCGGGACCGGGTAGACCTGGCGGCCGGCTGCCGTGCCGGGTAGACCTGGCGGCCCGGCCCGGAGCCGGGACCGGAAACGGCTGGCGGACCGGCCCGGAGCCGGGCAGACCCCGCGGTCCGGCTCGGAGCCGGAACGGGGAGAAGCTGGCGGACCGGCCCGGAGCCCGGTAGAGCTGGGGGACCGGCCCGGAGCCGCGTAGAGCTGGGCGACCGGCTCGGAGCCCGCTAGACCGTGCGGACCGGGCCGGAGCCGGGAGCGGGGGAAAAGGGGGGGGTCCGGCGCGGAGCCGGCACCGGAAACAGCTGGCGGACCGGCCCGGAGCCGGCTAAACGCGGGTTAAACCGCCCGGCGCCGGGACCGGGTAGACCTGGCGGCCGGCTGCCGTGCCGGGTAGACCTGGCGGCCCGGCCCGGAGCCGGGACCGGAAACGGCTGGCGGACCGGCCCGGAGCCGGGCAGACCCCGCGGTCCGGCTCGGAGCCGGAACGGGGAGAAGCTGGCGGACCGGCCCGGAGCCCGGTAGAGCTGGGGGACCGGCCCGGAGCCGCGTAGAGCTGGGCGACCGGCTCGGAGCCCGCTAGACCGTGCGGACCGGGCCGGAGCCGGGAGCGGGGGAAAAGGGGGGGGTCCGGCGCGGAGCCGGCACCGGAAACAGCTGGCGGACCGGCCCGGAGCCGGCTAAACGCGGGTTAAACCGCCCGGCGCCGGGACCGGGTAGACCTGGCGGCCGGCTGCCGTGCCGGGTAGACCTGGCGGCCCGGCCCGGCGCCGGGACCGGAAACGGCTGGCGGACCGGCCCGGAGCCGGGACCGGGTAGACCCGGCGGCCGGCTGCCGTGCCGGGTAGACCTGGCGGCCCGGCCCGGAGCCGAAGGCGGGAAAAGCCGGGGGTCCGGGCAGACCCCGCGGTCCGGCTCGGAGCCGGAACGGGGAGAAGCTGGCGGACCGGCCCGGAGCCCGGTAGAGCTGGGGGACCGGCCCGGAGCCCGGTAGAGCTGGGGGACCGGCCCGGAGCCGCGTAGAGCTGGGCGACCGGCTCGGAGCCCGCTAGACCGTGCGGACCGGGCCGGAGCCGGGAGCCGGGGAAAAGGGGGGGGTCCGGCGCGGAGCCGGCACCGGAAACAGCTGGCGGACCGGCCCGGAGCCGGCTAAACGCGGGTTAAACCGCCCGGCGCCGGGACCGGGTAGACCTGGCGGCCGGCTGCCGTGCCGGGTAGACCTGGCGGCCCGGCCCGGAGCCGGGACCGGAAACGGCTGGCGGACCGGCCCGGAGCCGGGCGGACCCCGCGGTCCGGCTCGGAGCCGAAACCGGGAGAACCTGGCGGACCGGCCCGGAGCCCGGTAGAGCTGGGGGACCGGCTCGGAGCCCGCTAGACCGTGCGGACCGGGCCGGAGCCGGGAGCGGGGAAAAACGGGGGGACCGGCGCGGAGCCGGGCGGACCCCGCGGTCCGGCCCGGCGCCGGGACCGGAAACGGCTGGCGGACCGGCCCGGAGCCGGGACCGGGTAGACCCGGCGGCCGGCTGCCGTGCCGGGTAGACCTGGCGGCCCGGCCCGGAGCCGAAGGCGGGAAAAGCCGGGGGTCCGGGCAGACCCCGCGGTCCGGCTCGGAGCCGGAACGGGGAGAAGCTGGCGGACCGGCCCGGAGCCCGGTAGAGCTGGGGGACCGGCCCGGAGCCGCGTAGAGCTGGGCGACCGGCTCGGAGCCCGCTAGACCGTGCGGACCGGGCCGGAGCCGGGAGCGGGGGAAAAGGGGGGGGTCCGGCGCGGAGCCGGCACCGGAAACAGCTGGCGGACCGGCCCGGAGCCGGCTAAACGCGGGTTAAACCGCCCGGCGCCGGGACCGGGTAGACCTGGCGGCCGGCTGCCGTGCCGGGTAGACCTGGCGGCCCGGCCCGGAGCCGGGACCGGAAACGGCTGGCGGACCGGCCCGGAGCCGGGCAGACCCCGCGGTCCGGCTCGGAGCCGAAACGGGGAGAACCTGGCGGACCGGCCCGGAGCCCGGTAGAGCTGGGGGACCGGCCCGGAGCCGCGTAGAGCTGGGCGACCGGCTCGGAGCCCGCTAGACCGTGCGGACCGGGCCGGAGCCGGGAGCGGGGAAAACGGGGGGACCGGCGCGGAGCCGGGCGGACCCCGCGGTCCGGCGCGGCGCCGGGACCGGAAACGGCTGGCGGACCGGCCCGGAGCCGGGACCGGGTAGACCTGGCGGCCGGCTGCCGTGCCGGGTAGACCTGGCGGCCCGGCCCGGAGCCGGAAGCGGAAATGCCCGAGGGACCGGCGCGGAGCCGGGCAGACCCCGCGGTCCGGCTCGGAGCCGAAACCGGGGACAGCTGGCGGCCCGGCCCGGAGCCGGGAGGAGCCTGCGGACCGGCCCGCTCCGGAGCCGAGATCGGGGAAACCCGGGGGACCGGCGCGGAGCCGGGCGGACCCCGCGGTCCGGCCCGGCGCCGGGACCGGAAACGGCTGGCGGACCGGCCCGGAGCCGGGACCGGGTAGACCTGGCGGCCGGCTGCCGTGCCGGGTAGACCTGGCGGCCCGGCCCGGAGGCAGAGGCGGGAAAAGCCGGGGGTCCGGCTCGGAGCCGGGCAGACCCCGCGGTCCGGCTCGGAGCCGTGTTAGAGCCGGCGGACCTGCCCGGAGCCGGGATCAGGCAGGCCTGGCCGCCGGCTTCTGAACCGGGTAGACCTGGCGGCCCGGCCCGGAGCCGGGAGCGGGAACACCTGCCGGACCGACCCGGAGCCGGGTAGAGACGGGGTACCGTCCCGGAACCGGGAAGTTCCGGCGGACCGGCCCGGAGCCGGGTAGAGCCGGGGGACCGGGCCGGAGCCGGGCGGCAGACCCCGCGGACCGGCCCGGAGCCGAGTAGAGTCGCCCGTAGAGCCGCCCGGGCCCGGGTAGGCCCGTCCGCCGGTTCCGGAGCCGGCCGGATCCGTCGCTAGGAGCGGACGGACGAGCAGGAGGGCAGGACGGCAGGAGGCATCGTCGTGAAAAAAGGAGACTCGGGCGGGAGGTCGGTCACGCCGCCGCCGCATCCTCCTTTCCCCCTCGCCCGCGACGCACGCGGACGTTCGAGGCGACGATTAATAAAACGCACGAGCGGTTAACTCGTCGATCGACTCTGTCTTCCTTTCTCTCTCTTTTATTCCTTCGCGATTTAAAAGTGAAAAAATAAATAATAATAATAAATAAAAAAAAAAAAAAAAAAAAAAAAAAAAAAAAAAAAAAACCGGGGCCGGGGCTGGGGCCAGAGCTGGGCAAAGGGCCGAGACCGAGGCCTAGGCCGAGACCAGGACCGGGACCGACACCGAGGCATAGGCCGAGGCCTGAGCCGGGACGGGGACCGGGACCGGGACCGGGACCGGGACCAGGACCGAGACTGAGACCGAGGGCTAGGCCGAGACCTGGGCCGGGACCGAGAGCGAGAGCGAGAGCGAGAGCGAGAGCGAGAGCGAGGCCTAGGCCGAGGCCTGGGCCGGGACTGGGACCGAGAGCGAGAGCGAGGCCTAGGCGGAGGCCAGGGCCGGGACCGGGATCGGGACCGGGACTGAGAGCGAGGCCTAGGCCAAGGCCTGGGCCGGGACTGGGACCGAGAGCGAGAGCGAGGCCTAGGCGGAGGCCAGGGCCGGGACCGGGATCGGGACCGGGACTGAGAGCGAGGCCTAGGCCGAGGCCTGGGCCGGGACTGGGACCGAGAGCGAGAGCGAGGCCTAGGCGGAGGCCAGGGCCGGGACCGGGACCGGGACTGAGAGCGAGACCGAGGCCTAGGCCAAGGCCTGGGTCTGGACCGGGACTGAGAGCGAGACCGAGGCCTAGGCCAAGGCCTGGGCGGGGACCGGGACCAAGGGAGAGACCGAGAGCGAGACCGAGGCCTAGGCCGAGGCCTGGGCGGAGACCGGGACCAGGACTGAGAGAGAGGCCTAGGCCGAGGCCGAGGCCTGGGCCGGGGCCGGGGCCGGGGCCGGGGCCGGGGCCGGGGCCGGGACCGAGAGCGAGAGCGAGGCCTAGGCCGAGGCCTGAGCCGGGACCGAGAGCGAGAGCGAGAGCAAGAGCGAGAGCGAGGCCTAGGCCGAGGCCTGGGCGGGGACCGGGACCGGGACCGGGACCGAGAGCGAGAGCGAGACCGAGGCCTAGGCCAAGGCCTGGGCCTGGACCGGGACCGAGAGCGAGAGCAAGGCCTAGGCGGAGGCCAGGGCCGGGACCGGGATCGGGACCGGGACCGGGACTGAGAGCGAGGCCTAGGCGGAGGCCAGGGCCGGGACCGGGATCGGGACCGGGACCAGGACCAGGACCGAGAGTGAGAGCGAGAGCGAGAGCGAGGCCTAGGCCGAGGCCTGAGCCGGGACCGAGAGTGAGAGCGAGAGCAAGAGCGAGAGCGAGGCCTAGGCCGAGGCCTGGGCGGGGACCGGGACCAGGACTGAGAGAGAGGCCTAGGCCGAGGCCTGGGCCTGGGCCGGGACCGGGACCGGGACCGAGAGTGAGAGCGAGGCCTATGCCGAGGCCTGGGCGGGGAGCGTGACCGAGAGCGAGAGCGAGGCCTAGGCCAAGGCCTGGGCCGGGACCGGGACCGGGACCGGGACCGGGACCGAGACCGAGACGGAGACCGAGACCGAGACCGAGACCGAGACCGAGACCGAGACCGAGACTGAGACCGAGGGCTAGGCTGAGGCCCGAGGTCTAGGCCGAGACCTAGGCCGAAACCGAGACCGAGAGCGAGGCCTAGGCCAAGGCCCGAGACCGAGACCTGAGGCCTAGGCCGAGGCCCGAGGCCTAGGCCGAGACCTAGGCTGAAACCGAAACCGAGACCGAGAGCGAGGCCTAGGCCAAGGCCCGAGACCGAGACCGAGACCCGAGGCCTAAGGCCTAGGCTGAGACCGAGGCCTAGGCCGAGACCTAGGCTGAAACCGAAACCGAGACCGAGAGCGAGGCCTAGGCCAAGGCCCGAGACCGAGACCTAGGCCTAGGCCGAGACCTAGGCCGAAACCGAGACCGAGAGCGAGGCCTAGGCCAAGGCCCGAGACCGAGACCTGAGGCCTAGGCCGAGGCCCGAGGCCTAGGCCGAGACCTAGGCTGAAACCGAGACCGAGGGCGAGGCCTAGGCCGAGGCCCGAGACCGAGACCGAGACCGAGACCGAGACTGAGACCGAGGGCTAGGCTGAGGCCCGAGGCCTAGGCCGAGACCTAGGCCGAAACCGAGACCGAGAGCGAGGCCTAGGCCAAGGCCCGAGACCGAGACCTGAGGCCTAGGCCGAGACCAAGACCGAGGGCTAGGCTGAGGCCCGAGGCCTAGGCCAAGACCTAGGCCGAAACCGAGCCTGAGACCGAGGGCTAAGCTGAGGCCCGAGGCCTAGGCCGAGACTTAGTCCGAAACCGAGACCGAGACCGAGAGCGAGGCCTAGGCCAAGGCCCGAGACCGAGACCGAGACCGAGACCGAGACCGAGACCGAGACCTGAGGCCTAGGCCGAGACCGAGACCGAGACCTGAGGCCTAGGCCGAGACCAAGACCGAGGGCTAGGCTGAGGCCCGAGACCGAGACCGAGACCTGAGGCCTAGGCCGAGACCGAGACCGAGACCGAGGGCTAGGCCGAGGCCCGAGGCCTAGGCTGAGACCTAGGCCGAAACTGAGACCAAGAGAGAGGCCTAGGCCAAGGCCCGAGACCGAGACCCGAGGCCTAGGCTGAGACCTAGGCCGAAACCGAGACCGAGAGCGAGGCCTAGGCGGAGGCCCGAGACCGAGACCGAGACCTGAGGCCTAGGCCGAGACCGAGACCGAGACCTGGGGCCTAGGCCGAGACCAAGACCGAGGGCTAGGCTGAGGCCCGAGGCCTAGGCCAAGACCTAGGCCGAAACCGAGCCTGAGACCGAGGGCTAAGCTGAGGCCCGAGGCCTAGGCCGAGACTTAGTCCGAAACCGAGACCGAGAGCGAGAGCGAGGCCTAGGCCAAGGCCCGAGACCGAGACCGAGACCGAGACCGAGACCTGAGGCCTAGGCCGAGACCGAGACCGAGGGCTAGGCTGAGGCCCGAGGGCTAGGCTGAGGCCCGAGGCCTAGGCCGAGACCTAGGCCGAAACCGAGACCGAGACCGAGAGCGAGGCTGAGGCCCGAGGGCTAGGCTGAGGCCCGAGGCCTAGGCCGAGACCTAGGCCGAGACCGAGACCGAGAGCGAGGCCTAGGCCGAGGCCCGAGACCGAGACCTGAGGCCTAGGCCGAGGCCCGAGACCGAGACCTGAGGCCTAGGCTAAGACCCGAGGCCTAGGCCGAGACCGAGACCGAGGCCTAGGCTGAGACCCGAGGCCAGGGCCGAGACCGCGACCGCGACCGAGAAAAAAAAAAAAAAAAAAAGGAAATGAATGAATGAATGAATGAATGAGTGAATGAATAAATAAACAAATAATTGAAAACAGCACCGGAAATAAATAAATACACAATAAAATAAGTAAATAAATAAGTAAATAAATAAATAAATAAATTATAAATAAGTAAATACAATCCAGAATGAAGCAATTAATTATTTAAATAATTAAATCAATGCCTTGGAAATAAATAAATAAGTAAGTAAGTAAGTAAGTAAGTAAGTAAAAGGGAAACGAATAAATACATAAATAATAAAACAAACAAATAAATAAACCCTGAAATTAATTAGTTTTTTTAATTAATTAAAAAAGTAATTAAAAAAAAAAAAAAAAAAAAAAAAAAAAAAAAAATTAAATTTCAAAAAGCCCCGGAAGTAAGACATTAAAATAATCAATTAATCAATTAATTATTGGATCGATTAAATAAATAAATAAATAACTAAATAAATAAATCAACAAACCAAAAGTAATTAATTAATTAATTAAATAAAGGGAATGAATGAAGGAATGAAGGAATGAAGGAACGAACGAACGAATGAATAAATAAATAAATAAATAAATAAACAAACAAATAAATTTTTAGAACCCGGAAGGAACGAATGAATTAATTAATTGGTTGATTGATTGGTGGGTTTAATTAATTAATTAATTAATTAATTAATTAATTAATTAATTACTAAAGGAAATAAATAAATAAATCAACCGAGCAACCAACCAACCCACCAACCCGGAAGTAATTAATTAATTAATTAATTAGTTAATCAATCAATCAATCAATCAATCAACCAGTCAATCAATCAATCAATCAATTAATTAAACCCGGAAGTAATTAATTAGTTAATTAATTAATTAATTATTCGAATAAATAAATAAATGAATAAATGAATAAACAAACAAACAAACGAACGAACCCGGGGGCAATTAATTAATTAATTAATTAATTAATTAATTAATTAATTAATTATATCGATAGAGGAATGAATGAATAACAAAATAAAAAAATAGCTAAATAAATAAATAAACGCGGAAGTGATGAATGAATGAATGAATGAATGGAAATAAATAAATAAACAAGTAAACAAACAAACAAACAGAGAAACAAACCCGAAAGTAATTAATTAATTAATTTTTTAATGACTTAATTAATTCATTCATTAAAGGAAATA
>NW_027285953.1:360000-372500 GCF_036169615.1 Heliangelus exortis | reverse complement strand
CAGGCAGGGGGGCGGCAACGTGAGCCAAGGCCGACAGACGGCGGCAGCGGCGGAGGGGGACGCCCCCCTGACCGCCCGCGGCAACCTCTTTTCGCCATTCGTTTTCTCATCGAGTTAGACACTTAAGGCTGACGACTGGCTTGGTTTTTTTCCCTTCGTGCTCGCCCGGCTTTTGCTCTCTCGGGTTTCTCGGCCCCGGAGGCGCTCGAGAAGACCCCTTCTTTTGCTCGCTCTTGGCTCGAAAGCCGCCCCCACCGCCCGAGCGCTGCTCGCGGCCGGCACACCCAACGGGGGCGCTCGGACCCGGGCCGGCACCGGCAACCCGGCGTGGTTTCGGACACCTGAAGGCTCGCGGGACCGCGCGGCCGTCACACAGCGGGGTTCGGTAAGGAAGCCCTCGGGCGCTCGCTCCCCCGGCTCGCGCGGGGGGAAGAACGGGGCCACACCTCGCACACCACGGGAAGCGAACGGAAAAGGAGGCCACCCTGCCCGCTCACCGGACTCGGCCGCGGCTCCCCATCACAGGGAGGAACGCGGAAGAGCCGGCCCGCCGGGGGCCCTCTCCGACACGACCCAGCACAAAGCCTCATCGCTCGACAGAGAAAGGACAGAGGAGAGAAGCCAAAGAAGTGACGGCCCACGCGGCCGCACCGTGCCCTGGGAAAGCGGCGGCCACGCCACGCGTAGCCATGCGTTCGAGCCACCGAGCGCGGGCTGCGAGAGGTACTCCGGAGGCGTCAGCACCGGCAGGCGCCGGCTCAGCGTGGAGACGCTCTCCCACCCCGGCCCGGGGAAAGGAGGGGGAGAGGCCAGTGCGGCGCACCGGCACGCGGACGGATCTCTCTTTGCAACGGGAAGGAGCAGGGAGGCGTCACCGGCCCCCACCACCTGCTCCGGGAACCACAGGCTCCCTTTTCCTTTTTTCCCCCTTGATCGTGCCCCAACGAGGGTGACGCACCCGACAGGGCCGTCTTCTCAGCGTTCGAAACTCCCGGCGACCGCCGCCGGACGCCGGGTCCGAAACCCGTAGGGAACCGCTCATCCCTGCCGGGGATCGGTTTTGCAGATGGAAGGAAAAAAAAAAAAAAGCCGACCCGCAGAGCACAGAGCCCCGACACGGGTAGCACACGGGGAGCAGGGGGAAAGCCACTGAGGGAAGGCAACCCCAAAGCCGCCCGAGTTCAGCTGCCCGTCAAAAGGTGGGACGACCGGGCTGCTGTTTCCCCCCAGCCCGGCTTTTGCACGGGCTCCGGCTTAGGGCCAGGAAAGGAGAGGGGGGAAAGAATAAAATCATCTCGGTGAGCTCCAGCTTAAGGCCGAAGGAAAAAGTAAACGACAAGAGCAGAGAGAGGCTTCACCGACAGCCTCCTTCACCCTGTAAAAATCCACCAGTCCCCGGGCTCAGTAAAAGTCATAGGGCTCTCCGGCACCGCAAACCTGGGGGGAAAACCAAAAGCGGTGCAGCTGGGACCCCACCACCAGCTGGCACACTCAAAACACAGCACTCCATAAAGGAGGGCAGTGCCATCAACGAGCCCACGGGGACGCAAGGGGAAGCCGCGGCAGGCTCGGCAACCCCGGGACATCTGCCTTGGGCCTTCCTGGGCATCGAAGCCAGGGGCCGCAAAAACACCCACTACAGCGGGCTCCAGCTTAGGGCCGGGGACACGACTATAAAAGGAAGACGGGGCGCCGCCGCCCCGCCGTCTACCAGCTTTCTCCCGGGCTGCTCGGCTCCCGGCGGACGCCCCCAGAGCCGAGCAGGGCTCCGGCTTCGGACCGGAGCGAGAATAGGAAAGAGACGGGGCGCCGCCGCCCCGCCGTCTACCAGCTTTCTCCCGGGCTGCTCGGCTCCCGGCGGACACCCCCAGAGCCGAGCAGGGCTCCAGCTTAGGGCCGGAGCGCGACTATAGGAGGAAGGCAGGGCGCCGCCACCCCGCCGCTTACCGGCTTTGTCCCGGGCTGCTCGGCTCCCGGCGGACGCCCCCAGAGCCGAGCAGGGCTCCAGCTTAGGGCCGGAGCGCGACTATAGGAAAGAGACGGGGCGCCGCCGCCCCGCCGTCTACCAGCTTTCTCCCGGGCTGCTCGGCTCCCGGCGGACACCCCCAGAGCCGAGCAGGGCTCCAGCTTAGGGCCGGAGCGCGACTATAGGAGGAAGGCGGGGCGCCGCCGCCCCGCCGCTTACCGGCTTGTCCCGGGCTGCTCGGCTCCCGGCGGACGCCCCCAGAGCCGAGCAGGGCTCCAGCTTAGGGCCGGAGCGCGACTATAGGAGGAAGGCGGGGCGCCGCCGCCCCGCCGCTTACCGGCTTGTCCCGGGCTGCTCGGCTCCCGGCGGACGCCCCCAGAGCCGAGCAGGGCTCCAGCTTAGGGCCGGAGCGAGAATAGGAAAGAGACGGGGCGCCGCCGCCCCGCCGTCTACCAGCTTTGTCCCGGGCTGCTCGGCTCCCGGCGGACGCCCCCAGAGCCGAGCAGGGCTCCAGCTTAGGGCCGGAGCACGACTATAGGAGGAAGGCAGGGCGCCGCCGCCCCGCCGCTTACCGGCTTGTCCCGGGCTGCTCGGCTCCCGGCGGACGCCCCCAGAGCCGAGCAGGGCTCCAGCTTAGGGCCGGAGCGCGACTATAGGAGGAAGGCGGGGCGCCGCCGCCCCGCCGCTTACCGGCTTGTCCCGGGCTGCTCGGCTCCCGGCGGACGCCCCCAGAGCCGAGCAGGGCTCCAGCTTAGGGCCGGAGCACGACTATAGGAGGAAGGCGGGGCGCCGCCGCCCCGCCGCTTACCGGCTTGTCCCGGGCTGCTCGGCTCCCGGCGAACGCCCCCAGAGCCGAGCAGGGCTCCAGCTTAGGGCCGGAGCGCGACTATAGGAGGAAGGCGGGGCGCCGCCGCCCCGCCGCTTACCGGCTTGTCCCGGGCTGCTCGGCTCCCGGCGGACGCCCCCAGAGCCGAGCAGGGCTCCAGCTTAGGGCCGGAGCGCGACTATAGGAGGAAGGCGGGGCGCCGCCGCCCCGCCGCTTACCGGCTTGTCCCGGGCTGCTCGGCTCCCGGCGGACGCCCCCGAGCCGAGCAGGGCTCCATTGGTCACCAGAGAAAGCAGGGTGCCGCCGCCCCGCTGCAGAATCAAGGTGGCCCCCGTGGCCGTTTCAAGCCCAAATGCACTGGATTGTCTCTGGAAGGTAAACCTGCTACCTCGAGAAGGGAGTGGGGGGGGCGCCGCCACCCCGCCCGCAGCACCCGACTGGCCCCGCGGCCATCCTTCCGGGATCGCTTGGCTTCGGTCAAGCTACTACTCACGGCTGGAGCGTAGGTAGGATCGCGGGGCGCCGCCGCCACCGCCTTTGCCTGGGGGACACCCAGTAGGAAGCCACGGCAGGCTTGGTACAACTTAGCTATGGGACCCGAGAACCGGGTTGCTCTCGCCCTTTTGGGTGCTCGTTTGGACCGGCTTTTTTTCCGGGGAGTGCCCTTGTCTCGCTGGAAACCGTGCCGAGGCGCCGCCGCCTCCCCTTCCGCCCTTTAAGCCGGTCCGCCGGGCCGCCCCTCCCCGGCTGGCATCGGTTTCCCTTCGTCTGGCATGGTGAGCTCCGCAGCACCACCTACTCCCCTATATACGGACAGACGAGGCCACTCCCGCCGGGAGATCCAAGAGCGCACCCTGTGGTCACCGGAGAGGCGCGCCGAGCGCGCCGACTTTTACGATGACGTAACTGGAGGCAGAGGAAAACAGCGACCCCTTTGGCGACTACCGGAACCGCGCGGACAACTGGTCTACCCCGCTGCCAGAGACCAAGTCCCGCCGAGCGCGGTAGACCTGGCCGCCGCCGTGGGCGCCAGGACCGGGTAGACCTGGCAAACCGGCCCGGAGCCAGGAAGACCTGCCCGCCGCCTTGGCGCCATAGCCGGGCCGCCCTAGCGGACCGGCCCGGAGCCGGAACCGGGTAGACCTGGCCGCCGGCTTCCGAACCGGGTAGACCTGGCGGACCGGATCGGAGCCAGGAAGACCTGCCCGCCGCCTTGGTGCCATAGCCGGGCCGCCCTTGCGGACCGGCCCGGAGCCGGAACCGGGTAGACCTGGCCGCCGGCTTCCGAACCGGGGAGACCCGGCGGACCGGCCCGGACCTGGAAGCGGGAAAAGCCGGGCGAAACGGCCCGGAGCCGGGCAGACCCCGCGGTCCGGCTCGGAGCCGAAACCGGGAGAACCTGGCGGACCGGCCCGGAGCCCGCTAGACCGTGCGGACCGGGCCGGAGCCGGGAGCGGGGAAAACGGGGGGACCGGCGCGGAGCCGGGCGGACCCCGCGGTCCGGCCCGGAGCCGGGACCGGGTTGACCTGGCGGCCGGCTGCCGTGCCGGGTAGACCTGGCGGCCCGGCCCGGAGCCGAAGGCGGGAAAAGCCGGGGGTCCGGGCAGACCCCGCGGTCCGGCTCGGAGCCGAAACGGGGAGAACCTGGCGGACCGGCCCGGAGCCCGGTAGAGCTGGGGGACCGGCCCGGAGCCGCGTAGAGCTGGGCGACCGGCTCGGAGCCCGCTAGACCGTGCGGACCGGGCCGGAGCCGGGAGCGGGGAAAACGGGGGGACCGGCGCGGAGCCGGGCGGACCCCGCGGTCCGGCCCGGAGCCGGCTAAACGCGGGTAAACCGCCCGGCGCCGGGACCGGGTAGACCTGGCGGCCGGCTGCCGTGCCGGGTAGACCTGGCGGCCCGGCCCGGAGCCGGAAGCGGAAATGCCCGAGGGACCGGCTCGGAGCCGGGCAGACCCCGCGGTCCGGCTCGGAGCCGAAACGGGGAGAACCTGGCGGACCGGCCGGGAGCCCGGTAGAGCTGGGGGACCGGCCCGGAGCCGCGTAGAGCTGGGCGACCGGCTCGGAGCCCGCTAGACCGTGCGGACCGGGCCGGAGCCGGGAGCGGGGAAAACGGGGGGACCGGAGCGGAGCCGGGCGGACCCCGCGGTCCGGCCCGGAGCCGGGACCGGAAACGGCTGGCGGACCGGCCCGGAGCCGGGAGAACATGGCGGACCGGCCCGGAGCCGGAAAGAGCCTGCGAGACCGGCCCGGCCCGGACCCGGGAGCGGGGAAAAACGGGGGGACCGGCGCGGAGCCGGGCGGACCCCGCGGTCCGGCGCGGAGCCGGGACCGGAAACAGCTGGCGGACCGGCCCGGAGCCGGGAGAACATGGCGGACCGGCCCGGAGCCGGAAAGAGCCTGCGAGACCGGCCCGGCCCGGAGCCGGGAGCGGGGAAAAACGGGGGGACCGGCGCGGAGCCGGGCGGACCCCGCGGTCCGGCGCGGAGCCGGGACCGGAAACAGCTGGCGGACCGGCCCGGAGCCGGGACCGGGTAGACCTGGCGGCCGGCTGCCGTGCCGGGCAGACCTGGCGGCCCGGCCCGGAGCCGGGACCGGAAACGGCTGGCGGACCGGCCCGGAGCCGGGCAGACCCCGCGGTCCGGCTCGGAGCCGGAACGGGGAGAAGCTGGCGGACCGGCCCGGAGCCCGGTAGAGCTGGGGGACCGGCCCGGAGCCGCGTAGAGCTGGGCGACCGGCTCGGAGCCCGCTAGACCGTGCGGACCGGGCCGGAGCCGGGAGCGGGGGAAAAGGGGGGGGTCCGGCGCGGAGCCGGCACCGGAAACAGCTGGCGGACCGGCCCGGAGCCGGCTAAACGCGGGTTTAAACCGCCCGGCGCCGGGACCGGGTAGACCTGGCGGCCGGCTGCCGTGCCGGGTAGACCTGGCGGCCCGGCCCGGAGCCGGGACCGGAAACGGCTGGCGGACCGGCCCGGAGCCGGGCGGACCCCGCGGTCCGGCTCGGAGCCGAAACCGGGAGAACCTGGCGGACCGGCCCGGAGCCCGGTAGAGCTGGGGGACCGGCTCGGAGCCCGCTAGACCGTGCGGACCGGGCCGGAGCCGGGAGCGGGGAAAAACGGGGGGACCGGCGCGGAGCCGGGCGGACCCCGCGGTCCGGCCCGGCGCCGGGACCGGAAACGGCTGGCGGACCGGCCCGGAGCCGGGACCGGGTAGACCCGGCGGCCGGCTGCCGTGCCGGGTAGACCTGGCGGCCCGGCCCGGAGCCGAAGGCGGGAAAAGCCGGGGGTCCGGGCAGACCCCGCGGTCCGGCTCGGAGCCGGAACGGGGAGAAGCTGGCGGACCGGCCCGGAGCCCGGTAGAGCTGGGGGACCGGCCCGGAGCCGCGTAGAGCTGGGCGACCGGCTCGGAGCCCGCTAGACCGTGCGGACCGGGCCGGAGCCGGGAGCGGGGGAAAAGGGGGGGGTCCGGCGCGGAGCCGGCACCGGAAACAGCTGGCGGACCGGCCCGGAGCCGGCTAAACGCGGGTTAAACCGCCCGGCGCCGGGACCGGGTAGACCTGGCGGCCGGCTGCCGTGCCGGGTAGACCTGGCGGCCCGGCCCGGAGCCGGGACCGGAAACGGCTGGCGGACCGGCCCGGAGCCGGGCAGACCCCGCGGTCCGGCTCGGAGCCGGAACGGGGAGAAGCTGGCGGACCGGCCCGGAGCCCGGTAGAGCTGGGGGACCGGCCCGGAGCCGCGTAGAGCTGGGCGACCGGCTCGGAGCCCGCTAGACCGTGCGGACCGGGCCGGAGCCGGGAGCGGGGGAAAAGGGGGGGGTCCGGCGCGGAGCCGGCACCGGAAACAGCTGGCGGACCGGCCCGGAGCCGGCTAAACGCGGGTTAAACCGCCCGGCGCCGGGACCGGGTAGACCTGGCGGCCGGCTGCCGTGCCGGGTAGACCTGGCGGCCCGGCCCGGAGCCGGGACCGGAAACGGCTGGCGGACCGGCCCGGAGCCGGGCAGACCCCGCGGTCCGGCTCGGAGCCGGAACGGGGAGAAGCTGGCGGACCGGCCCGGAGCCCGGTAGAGCTGGGGGACCGGCCCGGAGCCGCGTAGAGCTGGGCGACCGGCTCGGAGCCCGCTAGACCGTGCGGACCGGGCCGGAGCCGGGAGCGGGGGAAAAGGGGGGGGTCCGGCGCGGAGCCGGCACCGGAAACAGCTGGCGGACCGGCCCGGAGCCGGCTAAACGCGGGTTAAACCGCCCGGCGCCGGGACCGGGTAGACCTGGCGGCCGGCTGCCGTGCCGGGTAGACCTGGCGGCCCGGCCCGGCGCCGGGACCGGAAACGGCTGGCGGACCGGCCCGGAGCCGGGACCGGGTAGACCCGGCGGCCGGCTGCCGTGCCGGGTAGACCTGGCGGCCCGGCCCGGAGCCGAAGGCGGGAAAAGCCGGGGGTCCGGGCAGACCCCGCGGTCCGGCTCGGAGCCGGAACGGGGAGAAGCTGGCGGACCGGCCCGGAGCCCGGTAGAGCTGGGGGACCGGCCCGGAGCCCGGTAGAGCTGGGGGACCGGCCCGGAGCCGCGTAGAGCTGGGCGACCGGCTCGGAGCCCGCTAGACCGTGCGGACCGGGCCGGAGCCGGGAGCCGGGGAAAAGGGGGGGGTCCGGCGCGGAGCCGGCACCGGAAACAGCTGGCGGACCGGCCCGGAGCCGGCTAAACGCGGGTTAAACCGCCCGGCGCCGGGACCGGGTAGACCTGGCGGCCGGCTGCCGTGCCGGGTAGACCTGGCGGCCCGGCCCGGAGCCGGGACCGGAAACGGCTGGCGGACCGGCCCGGAGCCGGGCGGACCCCGCGGTCCGGCTCGGAGCCGAAACCGGGAGAACCTGGCGGACCGGCCCGGAGCCCGGTAGAGCTGGGGGACCGGCTCGGAGCCCGCTAGACCGTGCGGACCGGGCCGGAGCCGGGAGCGGGGAAAAACGGGGGGACCGGCGCGGAGCCGGGCGGACCCCGCGGTCCGGCCCGGCGCCGGGACCGGAAACGGCTGGCGGACCGGCCCGGAGCCGGGACCGGGTAGACCCGGCGGCCGGCTGCCGTGCCGGGTAGACCTGGCGGCCCGGCCCGGAGCCGAAGGCGGGAAAAGCCGGGGGTCCGGGCAGACCCCGCGGTCCGGCTCGGAGCCGGAACGGGGAGAAGCTGGCGGACCGGCCCGGAGCCCGGTAGAGCTGGGGGACCGGCCCGGAGCCGCGTAGAGCTGGGCGACCGGCTCGGAGCCCGCTAGACCGTGCGGACCGGGCCGGAGCCGGGAGCGGGGGAAAAGGGGGGGGTCCGGCGCGGAGCCGGCACCGGAAACAGCTGGCGGACCGGCCCGGAGCCGGCTAAACGCGGGTTAAACCGCCCGGCGCCGGGACCGGGTAGACCTGGCGGCCGGCTGCCGTGCCGGGTAGACCTGGCGGCCCGGCCCGGAGCCGGGACCGGAAACGGCTGGCGGACCGGCCCGGAGCCGGGCAGACCCCGCGGTCCGGCTCGGAGCCGAAACGGGGAGAACCTGGCGGACCGGCCCGGAGCCCGGTAGAGCTGGGGGACCGGCCCGGAGCCGCGTAGAGCTGGGCGACCGGCTCGGAGCCCGCTAGACCGTGCGGACCGGGCCGGAGCCGGGAGCGGGGAAAACGGGGGGACCGGCGCGGAGCCGGGCGGACCCCGCGGTCCGGCGCGGCGCCGGGACCGGAAACGGCTGGCGGACCGGCCCGGAGCCGGGACCGGGTAGACCTGGCGGCCGGCTGCCGTGCCGGGTAGACCTGGCGGCCCGGCCCGGAGCCGGAAGCGGAAATGCCCGAGGGACCGGCGCGGAGCCGGGCAGACCCCGCGGTCCGGCTCGGAGCCGAAACCGGGGACAGCTGGCGGCCCGGCCCGGAGCCGGGAGGAGCCTGCGGACCGGCCCGCTCCGGAGCCGAGATCGGGGAAACCCGGGGGACCGGCGCGGAGCCGGGCGGACCCCGCGGTCCGGCCCGGCGCCGGGACCGGAAACGGCTGGCGGACCGGCCCGGAGCCGGGACCGGGTAGACCTGGCGGCCGGCTGCCGTGCCGGGTAGACCTGGCGGCCCGGCCCGGAGGCAGAGGCGGGAAAAGCCGGGGGTCCGGCTCGGAGCCGGGCAGACCCCGCGGTCCGGCTCGGAGCCGTGTTAGAGCCGGCGGACCTGCCCGGAGCCGGGATCAGGCAGGCCTGGCCGCCGGCTTCTGAACCGGGTAGACCTGGCGGCCCGGCCCGGAGCCGGGAGCGGGAACACCTGCCGGACCGACCCGGAGCCGGGTAGAGACGGGGTACCGTCCCGGAACCGGGAAGTTCCGGCGGACCGGCCCGGAGCCGGGTAGAGCCGGGGGACCGGGCCGGAGCCGGGCGGCAGACCCCGCGGACCGGCCCGGAGCCGAGTAGAGTCGCCCGTAGAGCCGCCCGGGCCCGGGTAGGCCCGTCCGCCGGTTCCGGAGCCGGCCGGATCCGTCGCTAGGAGCGGACGGACGAGCAGGAGGGCAGGACGGCAGGAGGCATCGTCGTGAAAAAAGGAGACTCGGGCGGGAGGTCGGTCACGCCGCCGCCGCATCCTCCTTTCCCCCTCGCCCGCGACGCACGCGGACGTTCGAGGCGACGATTAATAAAACGCACGAGCGGTTAACTCGTCGATCGACTCTGTCTTCCTTTCTCTCTCTTTTATTCCTTCGCGATTTAAAAGTGAAAAAATAAATAATAATAATAAATAAAAAAAAAAAAAAAAAAAAAAAAAAAAAAAAAAAAAAACCGGGGCCGGGGCTGGGGCCAGAGCTGGGCAAAGGGCCGAGACCGAGGCCTAGGCCGAGACCAGGACCGGGACCGACACCGAGGCATAGGCCGAGGCCTGAGCCGGGACGGGGACCGGGACCGGGACCGGGACCGGGACCAGGACCGAGACTGAGACCGAGGGCTAGGCCGAGACCTGGGCCGGGACCGAGAGCGAGAGCGAGAGCGAGAGCGAGAGCGAGAGCGAGGCCTAGGCCGAGGCCTGGGCCGGGACTGGGACCGAGAGCGAGAGCGAGGCCTAGGCGGAGGCCAGGGCCGGGACCGGGATCGGGACCGGGACTGAGAGCGAGGCCTAGGCCAAGGCCTGGGCCGGGACTGGGACCGAGAGCGAGAGCGAGGCCTAGGCGGAGGCCAGGGCCGGGACCGGGATCGGGACCGGGACTGAGAGCGAGGCCTAGGCCGAGGCCTGGGCCGGGACTGGGACCGAGAGCGAGAGCGAGGCCTAGGCGGAGGCCAGGGCCGGGACCGGGACCGGGACTGAGAGCGAGACCGAGGCCTAGGCCAAGGCCTGGGTCTGGACCGGGACTGAGAGCGAGACCGAGGCCTAGGCCAAGGCCTGGGCGGGGACCGGGACCAAGGGAGAGACCGAGAGCGAGACCGAGGCCTAGGCCGAGGCCTGGGCGGAGACCGGGACCAGGACTGAGAGAGAGGCCTAGGCCGAGGCCGAGGCCTGGGCCGGGGCCGGGGCCGGGGCCGGGGCCGGGGCCGGGGCCGGGACCGAGAGCGAGAGCGAGGCCTAGGCCGAGGCCTGAGCCGGGACCGAGAGCGAGAGCGAGAGCAAGAGCGAGAGCGAGGCCTAGGCCGAGGCCTGGGCGGGGACCGGGACCGGGACCGGGACCGAGAGCGAGAGCGAGACCGAGGCCTAGGCCAAGGCCTGGGCCTGGACCGGGACCGAGAGCGAGAGCAAGGCCTAGGCGGAGGCCAGGGCCGGGACCGGGATCGGGACCGGGACCGGGACTGAGAGCGAGGCCTAGGCGGAGGCCAGGGCCGGGACCGGGATCGGGACCGGGACCAGGACCAGGACCGAGAGTGAGAGCGAGAGCGAGAGCGAGGCCTAGGCCGAGGCCTGAGCCGGGACCGAGAGTGAGAGCGAGAGCAAGAGCGAGAGCGAGGCCTAGGCCGAGGCCTGGGCGGGGACCGGGACCAGGACTGAGAGAGAGGCCTAGGCCGAGGCCTGGGCCTGGGCCGGGACCGGGACCGGGACCGAGAGTGAGAGCGAGGCCTATGCCGAGGCCTGGGCGGGGAGCGTGACCGAGAGCGAGAGCGAGGCCTAGGCCAAGGCCTGGGCCGGGACCGGGACCGGGACCGGGACCGGGACCGAGACCGAGACGGAGACCGAGACCGAGACCGAGACCGAGACCGAGACCGAGACCGAGACCGAGACTGAGACCGAGGGCTAGGCTGAGGCCCGAGGTCTAGGCCGAGACCTAGGCCGAAACCGAGACCGAGAGCGAGGCCTAGGCCAAGGCCCGAGACCGAGACCTGAGGCCTAGGCCGAAGCCCGAGGCCTAGGCCGAGACCTAGGCTGAAACCGAAACCGAGACCGAGAGCGAGGCCTAGGCCAAGGCCCGAGACCGAGACCGAGACCCGAGGCCTAAGGCCTAGGCTGAGACCGAGGCCTAGGCCGAGACCTAGGCTGAAACCGAAACCGAGACCGAGAGCGAGGCCTAGGCCAAGGCCCGAGACCGAGACCTAGGCCTAGGCCGAGACCTAGGCCGAAACCGAGACCGAGAGCGAGGCCTAGGCCAAGGCCCGAGACCGAGACCTGAGGCCTAGGCCGAGGCCCGAGGCCTAGGCCGAGACCTAGGCTGAAACCGAGACCGAGGGCGAGGCCTAGGCCGAGGCCCGAGACCGAGACCGAGACCGAGACCGAGACTGAGACCGAGGGCTAGGCTGAGGCCCGAGGCCTAGGCCGAGACCTAGGCCGAAACCGAGACCGAGAGCGAGGCCTAGGCCAAGGCCCGAGACCGAGACCTGAGGCCTAGGCCGAGACCAAGACCGAGGGCTAGGCTGAGGCCCGAGGCCTAGGCCAAGACCTAGGCCGAAACCGAGCCTGAGACCGAGGGCTAAGCTGAGGCCCGAGGCCTAGGCCGAGACTTAGTCCGAAACCGAGACCGAGACCGAGAGCGAGGCCTAGGCCAAGGCCCGAGACCGAGACCGAGACCGAGACCGAGACCGAGACCGAGACCTGAGGCCTAGGCCGAGACCGAGACCGAGACCTGAGGCCTAGGCCGAGACCAAGACCGAGGGCTAGGCTGAGGCCCGAGACCGAGACCGAGACCTGAGGCCTAGGCCGAGACCGAGACCGAGACCGAGGGCTAGGCCGAGGCCCGAGGCCTAGGCTGAGACCTAGGCCGAAACTGAGACCAAGAGAGAGGCCTAGGCCAAGGCCCGAGACCGAGACCCGAGGCCTAGGCTGAGACCTAGGCCGAAACCGAGACCGAGAGCGAGGCCTAGGCGGAGGCCCGAGACCGAGACCGAGACCTGAGGCCTAGGCCGAGACCGAGACCGAGACCTGGGGCCTAGGCCGAGACCAAGACCGAGGGCTAGGCTGAGGCCCGAGGCCTAGGCCAAGACCTAGGCCGAAACCGAGCCTGAGACCGAGGGCTAAGCTGAGGCCCGAGGCCTAGGCCGAGACTTAGTCCGAAACCGAGACCGAGAGCGAGAGCGAGGCCTAGGCCAAGGCCCGAGACCGAGACCGAGACCGAGACCGAGACCTGAGGCCTAGGCCGAGACCGAGACCGAGGGCTAGGCTGAGGCCCGAGGGCTAGGCTGAGGCCCGAGGCCTAGGCCGAGACCTAGGCCGAAACCGAGACCGAGACCGAGAGCGAGGCTGAGGCCCGAGGGCTAGGCTGAGGCCCGAGGCCTAGGCCGAGACCTAGGCCGAGACCGAGACCGAGAGCGAGGCCT
>NW_027285953.1:330000-345000 GCF_036169615.1 Heliangelus exortis | reverse complement strand
CAAAGCCTCATCGCTCGACAGAGAAAGGACAGAGGAGAGAAGCCAAAGAAGTGACGGCCCACGCGGCCGCACCGTGCCCTGGGAAAGCGGCGGCCACGCCACGCGTAGCCATGCGTTCGAGCCACCGAGCGCGGGCTGCGAGAGGTACTCCGGAGGCGTCAGCACCGGCAGGCGCCGGCTCAGCGTGGAGACGCTCTCCCACCCCGGCCCGGGGAAAGGAGGGGGAGAGGCCAGTGCGGCGCACCGGCACGCGGACGGATCTCTCTTTGCAACGGGAAGGAGCAGGGAGGCGTCACCGGCCCCCACCACCTGCTCCGGGAACCACAGGCTCCCTTTTCCTTTTTTCCCCCTTGATCGTGCCCCAACGAGGGTGACGCACCCGACAGGGCCGTCTTCTCAGCGTTCGAAACTCCCGGCGACCGCCGCCGGACGCCGGGTCCGAAACCCGTAGGGAACCGCTCATCCCTGCCGGGGATCGGTTTTGCAGATGGAAGGAAAAAAAAAAAAAAGCCGACCCGCAGAGCACAGAGCCCCGACACGGGTAGCACACGGGGAGCAGGGGGAAAGCCACTGAGGGAAGGCAACCCCAAAGCCGCCCGAGTTCAGCTGCCCGTCAAAAGGTGGGACGACCGGGCTGCTGTTTCCCCCCAGCCCGGCTTTTGCACGGGCTCCGGCTTAGGGCCAGGAAAGGAGAGGGGGGAAAGAATAAAATCATCTCGGTGAGCTCCAGCTTAAGGCCGAAGGAAAAAGTAAACGACAAGAGCAGAGAGAGGCTTCACCGACAGCCTCCTTCACCCTGTAAAAATCCACCAGTCCCCGGGCTCAGTAAAAGTCATAGGGCTCTCCGGCACCGCAAACCTGGGGGGAAAACCAAAAGCGGTGCAGCTGGGACCCCACCACCAGCTGGCACACTCAAAACACAGCACTCCATAAAGGAGGGCAGTGCCATCAACGAGCCCACGGGGACGCAAGGGGAAGCCGCGGCAGGCTCGGCAACCCCGGGACATCTGCCTTGGGCCTTCCTGGGCATCGAAGCCAGGGGCCGCAAAAACACCCACTACAGCGGGCTCCAGCTTAGGGCCGGGGACACGACTATAAAAGGAAGACGGGGCGCCGCCGCCCCGCCGTCTACCAGCTTTCTCCCGGGCTGCTCGGCTCCCGGCGGACGCCCCCAGAGCCGAGCAGGGCTCCGGCTTCGGACCGGAGCGAGAATAGGAAAGAGACGGGGCGCCGCCGCCCCGCCGTCTACCAGCTTTCTCCCGGGCTGCTCGGCTCCCGGCGGACACCCCCAGAGCCGAGCAGGGCTCCAGCTTAGGGCCGGAGCGCGACTATAGGAGGAAGGCAGGGCGCCGCCACCCCGCCGCTTACCGGCTTTGTCCCGGGCTGCTCGGCTCCCGGCGGACGCCCCCAGAGCCGAGCAGGGCTCCAGCTTAGGGCCGGAGCGCGACTATAGGAAAGAGACGGGGCGCCGCCGCCCCGCCGTCTACCAGCTTTCTCCCGGGCTGCTCGGCTCCCGGCGGACACCCCCAGAGCCGAGCAGGGCTCCAGCTTAGGGCCGGAGCGCGACTATAGGAGGAAGGCGGGGCGCCGCCGCCCCGCCGCTTACCGGCTTGTCCCGGGCTGCTCGGCTCCCGGCGGACGCCCCCAGAGCCGAGCAGGGCTCCAGCTTAGGGCCGGAGCGCGACTATAGGAGGAAGGCGGGGCGCCGCCGCCCCGCCGCTTACCGGCTTGTCCCGGGCTGCTCGGCTCCCGGCGGACGCCCCCAGAGCCGAGCAGGGCTCCAGCTTAGGGCCGGAGCGAGAATAGGAAAGAGACGGGGCGCCGCCGCCCCGCCGTCTACCAGCTTTGTCCCGGGCTGCTCGGCTCCCGGCGGACGCCCCCAGAGCCGAGCAGGGCTCCAGCTTAGGGCCGGAGCACGACTATAGGAGGAAGGCAGGGCGCCGCCGCCCCGCCGCTTACCGGCTTGTCCCGGGCTGCTCGGCTCCCGGCGGACGCCCCCAGAGCCGAGCAGGGCTCCAGCTTAGGGCCGGAGCGCGACTATAGGAGGAAGGCGGGGCGCCGCCGCCCCGCCGCTTACCGGCTTGTCCCGGGCTGCTCGGCTCCCGGCGGACGCCCCCAGAGCCGAGCAGGGCTCCAGCTTAGGGCCGGAGCGCGACTATAGGAGGAAGGCGGGGCGCCGCCGCCCCGCCGCTTACCGGCTTGTCCCGGGCTGCTCGGCTCCCGGCGAACGCCCCCAGAGCCGAGCAGGGCTCCAGCTTAGGGCCGGAGCGCGACTATAGGAGGAAGGCGGGGCGCCGCCGCCCCGCCGCTTACCGGCTTGTCCCGGGCTGCTCGGCTCCCGGCGGACGCCCCCAGAGCCGAGCAGGGCTCCAGCTTAGGGCCGGAGCGCGACTATAGGAGGAAGGCGGGGCGCCGCCGCCCCGCCGCTTACCGGCTTGTCCCGGGCTGCTCGGCTCCCGGCGGACGCCCCCGAGCCGAGCAGGGCTCCATTGGTCACCAGAGAAAGCAGGGTGCCGCCGCCCCGCTGCAGAATCAAGGTGGCCCCCGTGGCCGTTTCAAGCCCAAATGCACTGGATTGTCTCTGGAAGGTAAACCTGCTACCTCGAGAAGGGAGTGGGGGGGGCGCCGCCACCCCGCCCGCAGCACCCGACTGGCCCCGCGGCCATCCTTCCGGGATCGCTTGGCTTCGGTCAAGCTACTACTCACGGCTGGAGCGTAGGTAGGATCGCGGGGCGCCGCCGCCACCGCCTTTGCCTGGGGGACACCCAGTAGGAAGCCACGGCAGGCTTGGTACAACTTAGCTATGGGACCCGAGAACCGGGTTGCTCTCGCCCTTTTGGGTGCTCGTTTGGACCGGCTTTTTTTCCGGGGAGTGCCCTTGTCTCGCTGGAAACCGTGCCGAGGCGCCGCCGCCTCCCCTTCCGCCCTTTAAGCCGGTCCGCCGGGCCGCCCCTCCCCGGCTGGCATCGGTTTCCCTTCGTCTGGCATGGTGAGCTCCGCAGCACCACCTACTCCCCTATATACGGACAGACGAGGCCACTCCCGCCGGGAGATCCAAGAGCGCACCCTGTGGTCACCGGAGAGGCGCGCCGAGCGCGCCGACTTTTACGATGACGTAACTGGAGGCAGAGGAAAACAGCGACCCCTTTGGCGACTACCGGAACCGCGCGGACAACTGGTCTACCCCGCTGCCAGAGACCAAGTCCCGCCGAGCGCGGTAGACCTGGCCGCCGCCGTGGGCGCCAGGACCGGGTAGACCTGGCAAACCGGCCCGGAGCCAGGAAGACCTGCCCGCCGCCTTGGCGCCATAGCCGGGCCGCCCTAGCGGACCGGCCCGGAGCCGGAACCGGGTAGACCTGGCCGCCGGCTTCCGAACCGGGTAGACCTGGCGGACCGGATCGGAGCCAGGAAGACCTGCCCGCCGCCTTGGTGCCATAGCCGGGCCGCCCTTGCGGACCGGCCCGGAGCCGGAACCGGGTAGACCTGGCCGCCGGCTTCCGAACCGGGGAGACCCGGCGGACCGGCCCGGACCTGGAAGCGGGAAAAGCCGGGCGAAACGGCCCGGAGCCGGGCAGACCCCGCGGTCCGGCTCGGAGCCGAAACCGGGAGAACCTGGCGGACCGGCCCGGAGCCCGCTAGACCGTGCGGACCGGGCCGGAGCCGGGAGCGGGGAAAACGGGGGGACCGGCGCGGAGCCGGGCGGACCCCGCGGTCCGGCCCGGAGCCGGGACCGGGTTGACCTGGCGGCCGGCTGCCGTGCCGGGTAGACCTGGCGGCCCGGCCCGGAGCCGAAGGCGGGAAAAGCCGGGGGTCCGGGCAGACCCCGCGGTCCGGCTCGGAGCCGAAACGGGGAGAACCTGGCGGACCGGCCCGGAGCCCGGTAGAGCTGGGGGACCGGCCCGGAGCCGCGTAGAGCTGGGCGACCGGCTCGGAGCCCGCTAGACCGTGCGGACCGGGCCGGAGCCGGGAGCGGGGAAAACGGGGGGACCGGCGCGGAGCCGGGCGGACCCCGCGGTCCGGCCCGGAGCCGGCTAAACGCGGGTAAACCGCCCGGCGCCGGGACCGGGTAGACCTGGCGGCCGGCTGCCGTGCCGGGTAGACCTGGCGGCCCGGCCCGGAGCCGGAAGCGGAAATGCCCGAGGGACCGGCTCGGAGCCGGGCAGACCCCGCGGTCCGGCTCGGAGCCGAAACGGGGAGAACCTGGCGGACCGGCCGGGAGCCCGGTAGAGCTGGGGGACCGGCCCGGAGCCGCGTAGAGCTGGGCGACCGGCTCGGAGCCCGCTAGACCGTGCGGACCGGGCCGGAGCCGGGAGCGGGGAAAACGGGGGGACCGGAGCGGAGCCGGGCGGACCCCGCGGTCCGGCCCGGAGCCGGGACCGGAAACGGCTGGCGGACCGGCCCGGAGCCGGGAGAACATGGCGGACCGGCCCGGAGCCGGAAAGAGCCTGCGAGACCGGCCCGGCCCGGACCCGGGAGCGGGGAAAAACGGGGGGACCGGCGCGGAGCCGGGCGGACCCCGCGGTCCGGCGCGGAGCCGGGACCGGAAACAGCTGGCGGACCGGCCCGGAGCCGGGAGAACATGGCGGACCGGCCCGGAGCCGGAAAGAGCCTGCGAGACCGGCCCGGCCCGGAGCCGGGAGCGGGGAAAAACGGGGGGACCGGCGCGGAGCCGGGCGGACCCCGCGGTCCGGCGCGGAGCCGGGACCGGAAACAGCTGGCGGACCGGCCCGGAGCCGGGACCGGGTAGACCTGGCGGCCGGCTGCCGTGCCGGGCAGACCTGGCGGCCCGGCCCGGAGCCGGGACCGGAAACGGCTGGCGGACCGGCCCGGAGCCGGGCAGACCCCGCGGTCCGGCTCGGAGCCGGAACGGGGAGAAGCTGGCGGACCGGCCCGGAGCCCGGTAGAGCTGGGGGACCGGCCCGGAGCCGCGTAGAGCTGGGCGACCGGCTCGGAGCCCGCTAGACCGTGCGGACCGGGCCGGAGCCGGGAGCGGGGGAAAAGGGGGGGGTCCGGCGCGGAGCCGGCACCGGAAACAGCTGGCGGACCGGCCCGGAGCCGGCTAAACGCGGGTTTAAACCGCCCGGCGCCGGGACCGGGTAGACCTGGCGGCCGGCTGCCGTGCCGGGTAGACCTGGCGGCCCGGCCCGGAGCCGGGACCGGAAACGGCTGGCGGACCGGCCCGGAGCCGGGCGGACCCCGCGGTCCGGCTCGGAGCCGAAACCGGGAGAACCTGGCGGACCGGCCCGGAGCCCGGTAGAGCTGGGGGACCGGCTCGGAGCCCGCTAGACCGTGCGGACCGGGCCGGAGCCGGGAGCGGGGAAAAACGGGGGGACCGGCGCGGAGCCGGGCGGACCCCGCGGTCCGGCCCGGCGCCGGGACCGGAAACGGCTGGCGGACCGGCCCGGAGCCGGGACCGGGTAGACCCGGCGGCCGGCTGCCGTGCCGGGTAGACCTGGCGGCCCGGCCCGGAGCCGAAGGCGGGAAAAGCCGGGGGTCCGGGCAGACCCCGCGGTCCGGCTCGGAGCCGGAACGGGGAGAAGCTGGCGGACCGGCCCGGAGCCCGGTAGAGCTGGGGGACCGGCCCGGAGCCGCGTAGAGCTGGGCGACCGGCTCGGAGCCCGCTAGACCGTGCGGACCGGGCCGGAGCCGGGAGCGGGGGAAAAGGGGGGGGTCCGGCGCGGAGCCGGCACCGGAAACAGCTGGCGGACCGGCCCGGAGCCGGCTAAACGCGGGTTAAACCGCCCGGCGCCGGGACCGGGTAGACCTGGCGGCCGGCTGCCGTGCCGGGTAGACCTGGCGGCCCGGCCCGGAGCCGGGACCGGAAACGGCTGGCGGACCGGCCCGGAGCCGGGCAGACCCCGCGGTCCGGCTCGGAGCCGGAACGGGGAGAAGCTGGCGGACCGGCCCGGAGCCCGGTAGAGCTGGGGGACCGGCCCGGAGCCGCGTAGAGCTGGGCGACCGGCTCGGAGCCCGCTAGACCGTGCGGACCGGGCCGGAGCCGGGAGCGGGGGAAAAGGGGGGGGTCCGGCGCGGAGCCGGCACCGGAAACAGCTGGCGGACCGGCCCGGAGCCGGCTAAACGCGGGTTAAACCGCCCGGCGCCGGGACCGGGTAGACCTGGCGGCCGGCTGCCGTGCCGGGTAGACCTGGCGGCCCGGCCCGGAGCCGGGACCGGAAACGGCTGGCGGACCGGCCCGGAGCCGGGCGGACCCCGCGGTCCGGCTCGGAGCCGAAACCGGGAGAACCTGGCGGACCGGCCCGGAGCCCGGTAGAGCTGGGGGACCGGCTCGGAGCCCGCTAGACCGTGCGGACCGGGCCGGAGCCGGGAGCGGGGAAAAACGGGGGGACCGGCGCGGAGCCGGGCGGACCCCGCGGTCCGGCCCGGCGCCGGGACCGGAAACGGCTGGCGGACCGGCCCGGAGCCGGGACCGGGTAGACCCGGCGGCCGGCTGCCGTGCCGGGTAGACCTGGCGGCCCGGCCCGGAGCCGAAGGCGGGAAAAGCCGGGGGTCCGGGCAGACCCCGCGGTCCGGCTCGGAGCCGGAACGGGGAGAAGCTGGCGGACCGGCCCGGAGCCCGGTAGAGCTGGGGGACCGGCCCGGAGCCGCGTAGAGCTGGGCGACCGGCTCGGAGCCCGCTAGACCGTGCGGACCGGGCCGGAGCCGGGAGCGGGGGAAAAGGGGGGGGTCCGGCGCGGAGCCGGCACCGGAAACAGCTGGCGGACCGGCCCGGAGCCGGCTAAACGCGGGTTAAACCGCCCGGCGCCGGGACCGGGTAGACCTGGCGGCCGGCTGCCGTGCCGGGTAGACCTGGCGGCCCGGCCCGGAGCCGGGACCGGAAACGGCTGGCGGACCGGCCCGGAGCCGGGCAGACCCCGCGGTCCGGCTCGGAGCCGGAACGGGGAGAAGCTGGCGGACCGGCCCGGAGCCCGGTAGAGCTGGGGGACCGGCCCGGAGCCGCGTAGAGCTGGGCGACCGGCTCGGAGCCCGCTAGACCGTGCGGACCGGGCCGGAGCCGGGAGCGGGGGAAAAGGGGGGGGTCCGGCGCGGAGCCGGCACCGGAAACAGCTGGCGGACCGGCCCGGAGCCGGCTAAACGCGGGTTAAACCGCCCGGCGCCGGGACCGGGTAGACCTGGCGGCCGGCTGCCGTGCCGGGTAGACCTGGCGGCCCGGCCCGGAGCCGGGACCGGAAACGGCTGGCGGACCGGCCCGGAGCCGGGCAGACCCCGCGGTCCGGCTCGGAGCCGGAACGGGGAGAAGCTGGCGGACCGGCCCGGAGCCCGGTAGAGCTGGGGGACCGGCCCGGAGCCGCGTAGAGCTGGGCGACCGGCTCGGAGCCCGCTAGACCGTGCGGACCGGGCCGGAGCCGGGAGCGGGGGAAAAGGGGGGGGTCCGGCGCGGAGCCGGCACCGGAAACAGCTGGCGGACCGGCCCGGAGCCGGCTAAACGCGGGTTAAACCGCCCGGCGCCGGGACCGGGTAGACCTGGCGGCCGGCTGCCGTGCCGGGTAGACCTGGCGGCCCGGCCCGGCGCCGGGACCGGAAACGGCTGGCGGACCGGCCCGGAGCCGGGACCGGGTAGACCCGGCGGCCGGCTGCCGTGCCGGGTAGACCTGGCGGCCCGGCCCGGAGCCGAAGGCGGGAAAAGCCGGGGGTCCGGGCAGACCCCGCGGTCCGGCTCGGAGCCGGAACGGGGAGAAGCTGGCGGACCGGCCCGGAGCCCGGTAGAGCTGGGGGACCGGCCCGGAGCCCGGTAGAGCTGGGGGACCGGCCCGGAGCCGCGTAGAGCTGGGCGACCGGCTCGGAGCCCGCTAGACCGTGCGGACCGGGCCGGAGCCGGGAGCCGGGGAAAAGGGGGGGGTCCGGCGCGGAGCCGGCACCGGAAACAGCTGGCGGACCGGCCCGGAGCCGGCTAAACGCGGGTTAAACCGCCCGGCGCCGGGACCGGGTAGACCTGGCGGCCGGCTGCCGTGCCGGGTAGACCTGGCGGCCCGGCCCGGAGCCGGGACCGGAAACGGCTGGCGGACCGGCCCGGAGCCGGGCGGACCCCGCGGTCCGGCTCGGAGCCGAAACCGGGAGAACCTGGCGGACCGGCCCGGAGCCCGGTAGAGCTGGGGGACCGGCTCGGAGCCCGCTAGACCGTGCGGACCGGGCCGGAGCCGGGAGCGGGGAAAAACGGGGGGACCGGCGCGGAGCCGGGCGGACCCCGCGGTCCGGCCCGGCGCCGGGACCGGAAACGGCTGGCGGACCGGCCCGGAGCCGGGACCGGGTAGACCCGGCGGCCGGCTGCCGTGCCGGGTAGACCTGGCGGCCCGGCCCGGAGCCGAAGGCGGGAAAAGCCGGGGGTCCGGGCAGACCCCGCGGTCCGGCTCGGAGCCGGAACGGGGAGAAGCTGGCGGACCGGCCCGGAGCCCGGTAGAGCTGGGGGACCGGCCCGGAGCCGCGTAGAGCTGGGCGACCGGCTCGGAGCCCGCTAGACCGTGCGGACCGGGCCGGAGCCGGGAGCGGGGGAAAAGGGGGGGGTCCGGCGCGGAGCCGGCACCGGAAACAGCTGGCGGACCGGCCCGGAGCCGGCTAAACGCGGGTTAAACCGCCCGGCGCCGGGACCGGGTAGACCTGGCGGCCGGCTGCCGTGCCGGGTAGACCTGGCGGCCCGGCCCGGAGCCGGGACCGGAAACGGCTGGCGGACCGGCCCGGAGCCGGGCAGACCCCGCGGTCCGGCTCGGAGCCGAAACGGGGAGAACCTGGCGGACCGGCCCGGAGCCCGGTAGAGCTGGGGGACCGGCCCGGAGCCGCGTAGAGCTGGGCGACCGGCTCGGAGCCCGCTAGACCGTGCGGACCGGGCCGGAGCCGGGAGCGGGGAAAACGGGGGGACCGGCGCGGAGCCGGGCGGACCCCGCGGTCCGGCGCGGCGCCGGGACCGGAAACGGCTGGCGGACCGGCCCGGAGCCGGGACCGGGTAGACCTGGCGGCCGGCTGCCGTGCCGGGTAGACCTGGCGGCCCGGCCCGGAGCCGGAAGCGGAAATGCCCGAGGGACCGGCGCGGAGCCGGGCAGACCCCGCGGTCCGGCTCGGAGCCGAAACCGGGGACAGCTGGCGGCCCGGCCCGGAGCCGGGAGGAGCCTGCGGACCGGCCCGCTCCGGAGCCGAGATCGGGGAAACCCGGGGGACCGGCGCGGAGCCGGGCGGACCCCGCGGTCCGGCCCGGCGCCGGGACCGGAAACGGCTGGCGGACCGGCCCGGAGCCGGGACCGGGTAGACCTGGCGGCCGGCTGCCGTGCCGGGTAGACCTGGCGGCCCGGCCCGGAGGCAGAGGCGGGAAAAGCCGGGGGTCCGGCTCGGAGCCGGGCAGACCCCGCGGTCCGGCTCGGAGCCGTGTTAGAGCCGGCGGACCTGCCCGGAGCCGGGATCAGGCAGGCCTGGCCGCCGGCTTCTGAACCGGGTAGACCTGGCGGCCCGGCCCGGAGCCGGGAGCGGGAACACCTGCCGGACCGACCCGGAGCCGGGTAGAGACGGGGTACCGTCCCGGAACCGGGAAGTTCCGGCGGACCGGCCCGGAGCCGGGTAGAGCCGGGGGACCGGGCCGGAGCCGGGCGGCAGACCCCGCGGACCGGCCCGGAGCCGAGTAGAGTCGCCCGTAGAGCCGCCCGGGCCCGGGTAGGCCCGTCCGCCGGTTCCGGAGCCGGCCGGATCCGTCGCTAGGAGCGGACGGACGAGCAGGAGGGCAGGACGGCAGGAGGCATCGTCGTGAAAAAAGGAGACTCGGGCGGGAGGTCGGTCACGCCGCCGCCGCATCCTCCTTTCCCCCTCGCCCGCGACGCACGCGGACGTTCGAGGCGACGATTAATAAAACGCACGAGCGGTTAACTCGTCGATCGACTCTGTCTTCCTTTCTCTCTCTTTTATTCCTTCGCGATTTAAAAGTGAAAAAATAAATAATAATAATAAATAAAAAAAAAAAAAAAAAAAAAAAAAAAAAAAAAAAAAAACCGGGGCCGGGGCTGGGGCCAGAGCTGGGCAAAGGGCCGAGACCGAGGCCTAGGCCGAGACCAGGACCGGGACCGACACCGAGGCATAGGCCGAGGCCTGAGCCGGGACGGGGACCGGGACCGGGACCGGGACCGGGACCAGGACCGAGACTGAGACCGAGGGCTAGGCCGAGACCTGGGCCGGGACCGAGAGCGAGAGCGAGAGCGAGAGCGAGAGCGAGAGCGAGGCCTAGGCCGAGGCCTGGGCCGGGACTGGGACCGAGAGCGAGAGCGAGGCCTAGGCGGAGGCCAGGGCCGGGACCGGGATCGGGACCGGGACTGAGAGCGAGGCCTAGGCCAAGGCCTGGGCCGGGACTGGGACCGAGAGCGAGAGCGAGGCCTAGGCGGAGGCCAGGGCCGGGACCGGGATCGGGACCGGGACTGAGAGCGAGGCCTAGGCCGAGGCCTGGGCCGGGACTGGGACCGAGAGCGAGAGCGAGGCCTAGGCGGAGGCCAGGGCCGGGACCGGGACCGGGACTGAGAGCGAGACCGAGGCCTAGGCCAAGGCCTGGGTCTGGACCGGGACTGAGAGCGAGACCGAGGCCTAGGCCAAGGCCTGGGCGGGGACCGGGACCAAGGGAGAGACCGAGAGCGAGACCGAGGCCTAGGCCGAGGCCTGGGCGGAGACCGGGACCAGGACTGAGAGAGAGGCCTAGGCCGAGGCCGAGGCCTGGGCCGGGGCCGGGGCCGGGGCCGGGGCCGGGGCCGGGGCCGGGACCGAGAGCGAGAGCGAGGCCTAGGCCGAGGCCTGAGCCGGGACCGAGAGCGAGAGCGAGAGCAAGAGCGAGAGCGAGGCCTAGGCCGAGGCCTGGGCGGGGACCGGGACCGGGACCGGGACCGAGAGCGAGAGCGAGACCGAGGCCTAGGCCAAGGCCTGGGCCTGGACCGGGACCGAGAGCGAGAGCAAGGCCTAGGCGGAGGCCAGGGCCGGGACCGGGATCGGGACCGGGACCGGGACTGAGAGCGAGGCCTAGGCGGAGGCCAGGGCCGGGACCGGGATCGGGACCGGGACCAGGACCAGGACCGAGAGTGAGAGCGAGAGCGAGAGCGAGGCCTAGGCCGAGGCCTGAGCCGGGACCGAGAGTGAGAGCGAGAGCAAGAGCGAGAGCGAGGCCTAGGCCGAGGCCTGGGCGGGGACCGGGACCAGGACTGAGAGAGAGGCCTAGGCCGAGGCCTGGGCCTGGGCCGGGACCGGGACCGGGACCGAGAGTGAGAGCGAGGCCTATGCCGAGGCCTGGGCGGGGAGCGTGACCGAGAGCGAGAGCGAGGCCTAGGCCAAGGCCTGGGCCGGGACCGGGACCGGGACCGGGACCGGGACCGAGACCGAGACGGAGACCGAGACCGAGACCGAGACCGAGACCGAGACCGAGACCGAGACTGAGACCGAGGGCTAGGCTGAGGCCCGAGGTCTAGGCCGAGACCTAGGCCGAAACCGAGACCGAGAGCGAGGCCTAGGCCAAGGCCCGAGACCGAGACCTGAGGCCTAGGCCGAGGCCCGAGGCCTAGGCCGAGACCTAGGCTGAAACCGAAACCGAGACCGAGAGCGAGGCCTAGGCCAAGGCCCGAGACCGAGACCGAGACCCGAGGCCTAAGGCCTAGGCTGAGACCGAGGCCTAGGCCGAGACCTAGGCTGAAACCGAAACCGAGACCGAGAGCGAGGCCTAGGCCAAGGCCCGAGACCGAGACCTAGGCCTAGGCCGAGACCTAGGCCGAAACCGAGACCGAGAGCGAGGCCTAGGCCAAGGCCCGAGACCGAGACCTGAGGCCTAGGCCGAGGCCCGAGGCCTAGGCCGAGACCTAGGCTGAAACCGAGACCGAGGGCGAGGCCTAGGCCGAGGCCCGAGACCGAGACCGAGACCGAGACCGAGACTGAGACCGAGGGCTAGGCTGAGGCCCGAGGCCTAGGCCGAGACCTAGGCCGAAACCGAGACCGAGAGCGAGGCCTAGGCCAAGGCCCGAGACCGAGACCTGAGGCCTAGGCCGAGACCAAGACCGAGGGCTAGGCTGAGGCCCGAGGCCTAGGCCAAGACCTAGGCCGAAACCGAGCCTGAGACCGAGGGCTAAGCTGAGGCCCGAGGCCTAGGCCGAGACTTAGTCCGAAACCGAGACCGAGACCGAGAGCGAGGCCTAGGCCAAGGCCCGAGACCGAGACCGAGACCGAGACCGAGACCGAGACCGAGACCTGAGGCCTAGGCCGAGACCGAGACCGAGACCTGAGGCCTAGGCCGAGACCAAGACCGAGGGCTAGGCTGAGGCCCGAGACCGAGACCGAGACCTGAGGCCTAGGCCGAGACCGAGACCGAGACCGAGGGCTAGGCCGAGGCCCGAGGCCTAGGCTGAGACCTAGGCCGAAACTGAGACCAAGAGAGAGGCCTAGGCCAAGGCCCGAGACCGAGACCCGAGGCCTAGGCTGAGACCTAGGCCGAAACCGAGACCGAGAGCGAGGCCTAGGCGGAGGCCCGAGACCGAGACCGAGACCTGAGGCCTAGGCCGAGACCGAGACCGAGACCTGGGGCCTAGGCCGAGACCAAGACCGAGGGCTAGGCTGAGGCCCGAGGCCTAGGCCAAGACCTAGGCCGAAACCGAGCCTGAGACCGAGGGCTAAGCTGAGGCCCGAGGCCTAGGCCGAGACTTAGTCCGAAACCGAGACCGAGAGCGAGAGCGAGGCCTAGGCCAAGGCCCGAGACCGAGACCGAGACCGAGACCGAGACCTGAGGCCTAGGCCGAGACCGAGACCGAGGGCTAGGCTGAGGCCCGAGGGCTAGGCTGAGGCCCGAGGCCTAGGCCGAGACCTAGGCCGAAACCGAGACCGAGACCGAGAGCGAGGCTGAGGCCCGAGGGCTAGGCTGAGGCCCGAGGCCTAGGCCGAGACCTAGGCCGAGACCGAGACCGAGAGCGAGGCCTAGGCCGAGGCCCGAGACCGAGACCTGAGGCCTAGGCCGAGGCCCGAGACCGAGACCTGAGGCCTAGGCTAAGACCCGAGGCCTAGGCCGAGACCGAGACCGAGGCCTAGGCTGAGACCCGAGGCCAGGGCCGAGACCGCGACCGCGACCGAGAAAAAAAAAAAAAAAAAAAGGAAATGAATGAATGAATGAATGAATGAGTGAATGAATAAATAAACAAATAATTGAAAACAGCACCGGAAATAAATAAATACACAATAAAATAAGTAAATAAATAAGTAAATAAATAAATAAATAAATTATAAATAAGTAAATACAATCCAGAATGAAGCAATTAATTATTTAAATAATTAAATCAATGCCTTGGAAATAAATAAATAAGTAAGTAAGTAAGTAAGTAAGTAAGTAAAAGGGAAACGAATAAATACATAAATAATAAAACAAACAAATAAATAAACCCTGAAATTAATTAGTTTTTTTAATTAATTAAAAAAGTAATTAAAAAAAAAAAAAAAAAAAAAAAAAAAAAAAAATTAAATTTCAAAAAGCCCCGGAAGTAAGACATTAAAATAATCAATTAATCAATTAATTATTGGATCGATTAAATAAATAAATAAATAACTAAATAAATAAATCAACAAACCAAAAGTAATTAATTAATTAATTAAATAAAGGGAATGAATGAAGGAATGAAGGAATGAAGGAACGAACGAACGAATGAATAAATAAATAAATAAATAAATAAACAAACAAATAAATTTTTAGAACCCGGAAGGAACGAATGAATTAATTAATTGGTTGATTGATTGGTGGGTTTAATTAATTAATTAATTAATTAATTAATTAATTAATTAATTACTAAAGGAAATAAATAAATAAATCAACCGACCAACCAACCAACCCACCAACCCGGAAGTAATTAATTAATTAATTAATTAGTTAATCAATCAATCAATCAATCAATCAACCAGTCAATCAATCAATCAATCAATTAATTAAACCCGGAAGTAATTAATTAGTTAATTAATTAATTAATTATTCGAATAAATAAATAAATGAATAAATGAATAAACAAACAAACAAACGAACGAACCCGGGGGCAATTAATTAATTAATTAATTAATTAATTAATTAATTAATTAATTATATCGATAGAGGAATGAATGAATAACAAAATAAAAAAATAGCTAAATAAATAAATAAACGCGGAAGTGATGAATGAATGAATGAATGAATGGAAATAAATAAATAAACAAGTAAACAAACAAACAAACAGAGAAACAAACCCGAAAGTAATTAATTAATTAATTTTTTAATGACTTAATTAATTCATTCATTAAAGGAAATAAATAAACAAACAAACAAACAAACGAGTAAACCGGGAAGTAATTAATTAATTTCTTAATTGATTGATTGATTGATTGATTAAATGAATAAACAAACAAACAAACAAACAAACAAATAAATAAATAAACCCGGAAGTAATCGATTCATTCATTCATTCATTCATTCATTAGTTATAGAAATAAACAAACAAATATACAAATAGGTAAATAAAAAAACCCGGAAGCAATTACTTAATTAATTAATTAATTAATTAAAGGGAACGAATGAACAAACAAACAAACAAACAAACCAACCAACCAACCAACCAACCAACCAACCCGGAAGTAGTTAATGAATGAATTAATTACATCTAACTAACTAACTAACTAAATAAGTAACCGGAAGCAATTAGTTAGTTACTTACTTACTTACTTAATTAATTAACTAGCTGCCTCGGAAATAAATAAATAAATAAATAAATAAATAAATAAATAAGTAAGTAAATAAATAAAAATAAATCTATCGATCGAGAAAACCCGGAGTTATGAAGGTAAGGAATGACATCATTGCATCGTTCCATAATTAAGGAACTAAATAATTAAAGAAACAGGGACAGCACCGGAAATCAAGAAATCGATCCATCCATCGATCCATCTTAAAAATTTAAAAAGTAAATCAAGAAGTTTTTGAAGAGAAGAAAGAAAAAAGAAAAACGGAAAAAGAAAAAAGTTAGAAAAAAAAAACCG
>NW_027285953.1:305000-317500 GCF_036169615.1 Heliangelus exortis | reverse complement strand
CTCCGGAGGCGTCAGCACCGGCAGGCGCCGGCTCAGCGTGGAGACGCTCTCCCACCCCGGCCCGGGGAAAGGAGGGGGAGAGGCCAGTGCGGCGCACCGGCACGCGGACGGATCTCTCTTTGCAACGGGAAGGAGCAGGGAGGCGTCACCGGCCCCCACCACCTGCTCCGGGAACCACAGGCTCCCTTTTCCTTTTTTCCCCCTTGATCGTGCCCCAACGAGGGTGACGCACCCGACAGGGCCGTCTTCTCAGCGTTCGAAACTCCCGGCGACCGCCGCCGGACGCCGGGTCCGAAACCCGTAGGGAACCGCTCATCCCTGCCGGGGATCGGTTTTGCAGATGGAAGGAAAAAAAAAAAAAAGCCGACCCGCAGAGCACAGAGCCCCGACACGGGTAGCACACGGGGAGCAGGGGGAAAGCCACTGAGGGAAGGCAACCCCAAAGCCGCCCGAGTTCAGCTGCCCGTCAAAAGGTGGGACGACCGGGCTGCTGTTTCCCCCCAGCCCGGCTTTTGCACGGGCTCCGGCTTAGGGCCAGGAAAGGAGAGGGGGGAAAGAATAAAATCATCTCGGTGAGCTCCAGCTTAAGGCCGAAGGAAAAAGTAAACGACAAGAGCAGAGAGAGGCTTCACCGACAGCCTCCTTCACCCTGTAAAAATCCACCAGTCCCCGGGCTCAGTAAAAGTCATAGGGCTCTCCGGCACCGCAAACCTGGGGGGAAAACCAAAAGCGGTGCAGCTGGGACCCCACCACCAGCTGGCACACTCAAAACACAGCACTCCATAAAGGAGGGCAGTGCCATCAACGAGCCCACGGGGACGCAAGGGGAAGCCGCGGCAGGCTCGGCAACCCCGGGACATCTGCCTTGGGCCTTCCTGGGCATCGAAGCCAGGGGCCGCAAAAACACCCACTACAGCGGGCTCCAGCTTAGGGCCGGGGACACGACTATAAAAGGAAGACGGGGCGCCGCCGCCCCGCCGTCTACCAGCTTTCTCCCGGGCTGCTCGGCTCCCGGCGGACGCCCCCAGAGCCGAGCAGGGCTCCGGCTTCGGACCGGAGCGAGAATAGGAAAGAGACGGGGCGCCGCCGCCCCGCCGTCTACCAGCTTTCTCCCGGGCTGCTCGGCTCCCGGCGGACACCCCCAGAGCCGAGCAGGGCTCCAGCTTAGGGCCGGAGCGCGACTATAGGAGGAAGGCAGGGCGCCGCCACCCCGCCGCTTACCGGCTTTGTCCCGGGCTGCTCGGCTCCCGGCGGACGCCCCCAGAGCCGAGCAGGGCTCCAGCTTAGGGCCGGAGCGCGACTATAGGAAAGAGACGGGGCGCCGCCGCCCCGCCGTCTACCAGCTTTCTCCCGGGCTGCTCGGCTCCCGGCGGACACCCCCAGAGCCGAGCAGGGCTCCAGCTTAGGGCCGGAGCGCGACTATAGGAGGAAGGCGGGGCGCCGCCGCCCCGCCGCTTACCGGCTTGTCCCGGGCTGCTCGGCTCCCGGCGGACGCCCCCAGAGCCGAGCAGGGCTCCAGCTTAGGGCCGGAGCGCGACTATAGGAGGAAGGCGGGGCGCCGCCGCCCCGCCGCTTACCGGCTTGTCCCGGGCTGCTCGGCTCCCGGCGGACGCCCCCAGAGCCGAGCAGGGCTCCAGCTTAGGGCCGGAGCGAGAATAGGAAAGAGACGGGGCGCCGCCGCCCCGCCGTCTACCAGCTTTGTCCCGGGCTGCTCGGCTCCCGGCGGACGCCCCCAGAGCCGAGCAGGGCTCCAGCTTAGGGCCGGAGCACGACTATAGGAGGAAGGCAGGGCGCCGCCGCCCCGCCGCTTACCGGCTTGTCCCGGGCTGCTCGGCTCCCGGCGGACGCCCCCAGAGCCGAGCAGGGCTCCAGCTTAGGGCCGGAGCGCGACTATAGGAGGAAGGCGGGGCGCCGCCGCCCCGCCGCTTACCGGCTTGTCCCGGGCTGCTCGGCTCCCGGCGAACGCCCCCAGAGCCGAGCAGGGCTCCAGCTTAGGGCCGGAGCGCGACTATAGGAGGAAGGCGGGGCGCCGCCGCCCCGCCGCTTACCGGCTTGTCCCGGGCTGCTCGGCTCCCGGCGGACGCCCCCAGAGCCGAGCAGGGCTCCAGCTTAGGGCCGGAGCGCGACTATAGGAGGAAGGCGGGGCGCCGCCGCCCCGCCGCTTACCGGCTTGTCCCGGGCTGCTCGGCTCCCGGCGGACGCCCCCGAGCCGAGCAGGGCTCCATTGGTCACCAGAGAAAGCAGGGTGCCGCCGCCCCGCTGCAGAATCAAGGTGGCCCCCGTGGCCGTTTCAAGCCCAAATGCACTGGATTGTCTCTGGAAGGTAAACCTGCTACCTCGAGAAGGGAGTGGGGGGGGCGCCGCCACCCCGCCCGCAGCACCCGACTGGCCCCGCGGCCATCCTTCCGGGATCGCTTGGCTTCGGTCAAGCTACTACTCACGGCTGGAGCGTAGGTAGGATCGCGGGGCGCCGCCGCCACCGCCTTTGCCTGGGGGACACCCAGTAGGAAGCCACGGCAGGCTTGGTACAACTTAGCTATGGGACCCGAGAACCGGGTTGCTCTCGCCCTTTTGGGTGCTCGTTTGGACCGGCTTTTTTTCCGGGGAGTGCCCTTGTCTCGCTGGAAACCGTGCCGAGGCGCCGCCGCCTCCCCTTCCGCCCTTTAAGCCGGTCCGCCGGGCCGCCCCTCCCCGGCTGGCATCGGTTTCCCTTCGTCTGGCATGGTGAGCTCCGCAGCACCACCTACTCCCCTATATACGGACAGACGAGGCCACTCCCGCCGGGAGATCCAAGAGCGCACCCTGTGGTCACCGGAGAGGCGCGCCGAGCGCGCCGACTTTTACGATGACGTAACTGGAGGCAGAGGAAAACAGCGACCCCTTTGGCGACTACCGGAACCGCGCGGACAACTGGTCTACCCCGCTGCCAGAGACCAAGTCCCGCCGAGCGCGGTAGACCTGGCCGCCGCCGTGGGCGCCAGGACCGGGTAGACCTGGCAAACCGGCCCGGAGCCAGGAAGACCTGCCCGCCGCCTTGGCGCCATAGCCGGGCCGCCCTAGCGGACCGGCCCGGAGCCGGAACCGGGTAGACCTGGCCGCCGGCTTCCGAACCGGGTAGACCTGGCGGACCGGATCGGAGCCAGGAAGACCTGCCCGCCGCCTTGGTGCCATAGCCGGGCCGCCCTTGCGGACCGGCCCGGAGCCGGAACCGGGTAGACCTGGCCGCCGGCTTCCGAACCGGGGAGACCCGGCGGACCGGCCCGGACCTGGAAGCGGGAAAAGCCGGGCGAAACGGCCCGGAGCCGGGCAGACCCCGCGGTCCGGCTCGGAGCCGAAACCGGGAGAACCTGGCGGACCGGCCCGGAGCCCGCTAGACCGTGCGGACCGGGCCGGAGCCGGGAGCGGGGAAAACGGGGGGACCGGCGCGGAGCCGGGCGGACCCCGCGGTCCGGCCCGGAGCCGGGACCGGGTTGACCTGGCGGCCGGCTGCCGTGCCGGGTAGACCTGGCGGCCCGGCCCGGAGCCGAAGGCGGGAAAAGCCGGGGGTCCGGGCAGACCCCGCGGTCCGGCTCGGAGCCGAAACGGGGAGAACCTGGCGGACCGGCCCGGAGCCCGGTAGAGCTGGGGGACCGGCCCGGAGCCGCGTAGAGCTGGGCGACCGGCTCGGAGCCCGCTAGACCGTGCGGACCGGGCCGGAGCCGGGAGCGGGGAAAACGGGGGGACCGGCGCGGAGCCGGGCGGACCCCGCGGTCCGGCCCGGAGCCGGCTAAACGCGGGTAAACCGCCCGGCGCCGGGACCGGGTAGACCTGGCGGCCGGCTGCCGTGCCGGGTAGACCTGGCGGCCCGGCCCGGAGCCGGAAGCGGAAATGCCCGAGGGACCGGCTCGGAGCCGGGCAGACCCCGCGGTCCGGCTCGGAGCCGAAACGGGGAGAACCTGGCGGACCGGCCGGGAGCCCGGTAGAGCTGGGGGACCGGCCCGGAGCCGCGTAGAGCTGGGCGACCGGCTCGGAGCCCGCTAGACCGTGCGGACCGGGCCGGAGCCGGGAGCGGGGAAAACGGGGGGACCGGAGCGGAGCCGGGCGGACCCCGCGGTCCGGCCCGGAGCCGGGACCGGAAACGGCTGGCGGACCGGCCCGGAGCCGGGAGAACATGGCGGACCGGCCCGGAGCCGGAAAGAGCCTGCGAGACCGGCCCGGCCCGGACCCGGGAGCGGGGAAAAACGGGGGGACCGGCGCGGAGCCGGGCGGACCCCGCGGTCCGGCGCGGAGCCGGGACCGGAAACAGCTGGCGGACCGGCCCGGAGCCGGGAGAACATGGCGGACCGGCCCGGAGCCGGAAAGAGCCTGCGAGACCGGCCCGGCCCGGAGCCGGGAGCGGGGAAAAACGGGGGGACCGGCGCGGAGCCGGGCGGACCCCGCGGTCCGGCGCGGAGCCGGGACCGGAAACAGCTGGCGGACCGGCCCGGAGCCGGGACCGGGTAGACCTGGCGGCCGGCTGCCGTGCCGGGCAGACCTGGCGGCCCGGCCCGGAGCCGGGACCGGAAACGGCTGGCGGACCGGCCCGGAGCCGGGCAGACCCCGCGGTCCGGCTCGGAGCCGGAACGGGGAGAAGCTGGCGGACCGGCCCGGAGCCCGGTAGAGCTGGGGGACCGGCCCGGAGCCGCGTAGAGCTGGGCGACCGGCTCGGAGCCCGCTAGACCGTGCGGACCGGGCCGGAGCCGGGAGCGGGGGAAAAGGGGGGGGTCCGGCGCGGAGCCGGCACCGGAAACAGCTGGCGGACCGGCCCGGAGCCGGCTAAACGCGGGTTTAAACCGCCCGGCGCCGGGACCGGGTAGACCTGGCGGCCGGCTGCCGTGCCGGGTAGACCTGGCGGCCCGGCCCGGAGCCGGGACCGGAAACGGCTGGCGGACCGGCCCGGAGCCGGGCGGACCCCGCGGTCCGGCTCGGAGCCGAAACCGGGAGAACCTGGCGGACCGGCCCGGAGCCCGGTAGAGCTGGGGGACCGGCTCGGAGCCCGCTAGACCGTGCGGACCGGGCCGGAGCCGGGAGCGGGGAAAAACGGGGGGACCGGCGCGGAGCCGGGCGGACCCCGCGGTCCGGCCCGGCGCCGGGACCGGAAACGGCTGGCGGACCGGCCCGGAGCCGGGACCGGGTAGACCCGGCGGCCGGCTGCCGTGCCGGGTAGACCTGGCGGCCCGGCCCGGAGCCGAAGGCGGGAAAAGCCGGGGGTCCGGGCAGACCCCGCGGTCCGGCTCGGAGCCGGAACGGGGAGAAGCTGGCGGACCGGCCCGGAGCCCGGTAGAGCTGGGGGACCGGCCCGGAGCCGCGTAGAGCTGGGCGACCGGCTCGGAGCCCGCTAGACCGTGCGGACCGGGCCGGAGCCGGGAGCGGGGGAAAAGGGGGGGGTCCGGCGCGGAGCCGGCACCGGAAACAGCTGGCGGACCGGCCCGGAGCCGGCTAAACGCGGGTTAAACCGCCCGGCGCCGGGACCGGGTAGACCTGGCGGCCGGCTGCCGTGCCGGGTAGACCTGGCGGCCCGGCCCGGAGCCGGGACCGGAAACGGCTGGCGGACCGGCCCGGAGCCGGGCAGACCCCGCGGTCCGGCTCGGAGCCGGAACGGGGAGAAGCTGGCGGACCGGCCCGGAGCCCGGTAGAGCTGGGGGACCGGCCCGGAGCCGCGTAGAGCTGGGCGACCGGCTCGGAGCCCGCTAGACCGTGCGGACCGGGCCGGAGCCGGGAGCGGGGGAAAAGGGGGGGGTCCGGCGCGGAGCCGGCACCGGAAACAGCTGGCGGACCGGCCCGGAGCCGGCTAAACGCGGGTTAAACCGCCCGGCGCCGGGACCGGGTAGACCTGGCGGCCGGCTGCCGTGCCGGGTAGACCTGGCGGCCCGGCCCGGAGCCGGGACCGGAAACGGCTGGCGGACCGGCCCGGAGCCGGGCGGACCCCGCGGTCCGGCTCGGAGCCGAAACCGGGAGAACCTGGCGGACCGGCCCGGAGCCCGGTAGAGCTGGGGGACCGGCTCGGAGCCCGCTAGACCGTGCGGACCGGGCCGGAGCCGGGAGCGGGGAAAAACGGGGGGACCGGCGCGGAGCCGGGCGGACCCCGCGGTCCGGCCCGGCGCCGGGACCGGAAACGGCTGGCGGACCGGCCCGGAGCCGGGACCGGGTAGACCCGGCGGCCGGCTGCCGTGCCGGGTAGACCTGGCGGCCCGGCCCGGAGCCGAAGGCGGGAAAAGCCGGGGGTCCGGGCAGACCCCGCGGTCCGGCTCGGAGCCGGAACGGGGAGAAGCTGGCGGACCGGCCCGGAGCCCGGTAGAGCTGGGGGACCGGCCCGGAGCCGCGTAGAGCTGGGCGACCGGCTCGGAGCCCGCTAGACCGTGCGGACCGGGCCGGAGCCGGGAGCGGGGGAAAAGGGGGGGGTCCGGCGCGGAGCCGGCACCGGAAACAGCTGGCGGACCGGCCCGGAGCCGGCTAAACGCGGGTTAAACCGCCCGGCGCCGGGACCGGGTAGACCTGGCGGCCGGCTGCCGTGCCGGGTAGACCTGGCGGCCCGGCCCGGAGCCGGGACCGGAAACGGCTGGCGGACCGGCCCGGAGCCGGGCAGACCCCGCGGTCCGGCTCGGAGCCGGAACGGGGAGAAGCTGGCGGACCGGCCCGGAGCCCGGTAGAGCTGGGGGACCGGCCCGGAGCCGCGTAGAGCTGGGCGACCGGCTCGGAGCCCGCTAGACCGTGCGGACCGGGCCGGAGCCGGGAGCGGGGGAAAAGGGGGGGGTCCGGCGCGGAGCCGGCACCGGAAACAGCTGGCGGACCGGCCCGGAGCCGGCTAAACGCGGGTTAAACCGCCCGGCGCCGGGACCGGGTAGACCTGGCGGCCGGCTGCCGTGCCGGGTAGACCTGGCGGCCCGGCCCGGCGCCGGGACCGGAAACGGCTGGCGGACCGGCCCGGAGCCGGGACCGGGTAGACCCGGCGGCCGGCTGCCGTGCCGGGTAGACCTGGCGGCCCGGCCCGGAGCCGAAGGCGGGAAAAGCCGGGGGTCCGGGCAGACCCCGCGGTCCGGCTCGGAGCCGGAACGGGGAGAAGCTGGCGGACCGGCCCGGAGCCCGGTAGAGCTGGGGGACCGGCCCGGAGCCCGGTAGAGCTGGGGGACCGGCCCGGAGCCGCGTAGAGCTGGGCGACCGGCTCGGAGCCCGCTAGACCGTGCGGACCGGGCCGGAGCCGGGAGCCGGGGAAAAGGGGGGGGTCCGGCGCGGAGCCGGCACCGGAAACAGCTGGCGGACCGGCCCGGAGCCGGCTAAACGCGGGTTAAACCGCCCGGCGCCGGGACCGGGTAGACCTGGCGGCCGGCTGCCGTGCCGGGTAGACCTGGCGGCCCGGCCCGGAGCCGGGACCGGAAACGGCTGGCGGACCGGCCCGGAGCCGGGCGGACCCCGCGGTCCGGCTCGGAGCCGAAACCGGGAGAACCTGGCGGACCGGCCCGGAGCCCGGTAGAGCTGGGGGACCGGCTCGGAGCCCGCTAGACCGTGCGGACCGGGCCGGAGCCGGGAGCGGGGAAAAACGGGGGGACCGGCGCGGAGCCGGGCGGACCCCGCGGTCCGGCCCGGCGCCGGGACCGGAAACGGCTGGCGGACCGGCCCGGAGCCGGGACCGGGTAGACCCGGCGGCCGGCTGCCGTGCCGGGTAGACCTGGCGGCCCGGCCCGGAGCCGAAGGCGGGAAAAGCCGGGGGTCCGGGCAGACCCCGCGGTCCGGCTCGGAGCCGGAACGGGGAGAAGCTGGCGGACCGGCCCGGAGCCCGGTAGAGCTGGGGGACCGGCCCGGAGCCGCGTAGAGCTGGGCGACCGGCTCGGAGCCCGCTAGACCGTGCGGACCGGGCCGGAGCCGGGAGCGGGGGAAAAGGGGGGGGTCCGGCGCGGAGCCGGCACCGGAAACAGCTGGCGGACCGGCCCGGAGCCGGCTAAACGCGGGTTAAACCGCCCGGCGCCGGGACCGGGTAGACCTGGCGGCCGGCTGCCGTGCCGGGTAGACCTGGCGGCCCGGCCCGGAGCCGGGACCGGAAACGGCTGGCGGACCGGCCCGGAGCCGGGCAGACCCCGCGGTCCGGCTCGGAGCCGAAACGGGGAGAACCTGGCGGACCGGCCCGGAGCCCGGTAGAGCTGGGGGACCGGCCCGGAGCCGCGTAGAGCTGGGCGACCGGCTCGGAGCCCGCTAGACCGTGCGGACCGGGCCGGAGCCGGGAGCGGGGAAAACGGGGGGACCGGCGCGGAGCCGGGCGGACCCCGCGGTCCGGCGCGGCGCCGGGACCGGAAACGGCTGGCGGACCGGCCCGGAGCCGGGACCGGGTAGACCTGGCGGCCGGCTGCCGTGCCGGGTAGACCTGGCGGCCCGGCCCGGAGCCGGAAGCGGAAATGCCCGAGGGACCGGCGCGGAGCCGGGCAGACCCCGCGGTCCGGCTCGGAGCCGAAACCGGGGACAGCTGGCGGCCCGGCCCGGAGCCGGGAGGAGCCTGCGGACCGGCCCGCTCCGGAGCCGAGATCGGGGAAACCCGGGGGACCGGCGCGGAGCCGGGCGGACCCCGCGGTCCGGCCCGGCGCCGGGACCGGAAACGGCTGGCGGACCGGCCCGGAGCCGGGACCGGGTAGACCTGGCGGCCGGCTGCCGTGCCGGGTAGACCTGGCGGCCCGGCCCGGAGGCAGAGGCGGGAAAAGCCGGGGGTCCGGCTCGGAGCCGGGCAGACCCCGCGGTCCGGCTCGGAGCCGTGTTAGAGCCGGCGGACCTGCCCGGAGCCGGGATCAGGCAGGCCTGGCCGCCGGCTTCTGAACCGGGTAGACCTGGCGGCCCGGCCCGGAGCCGGGAGCGGGAACACCTGCCGGACCGACCCGGAGCCGGGTAGAGACGGGGTACCGTCCCGGAACCGGGAAGTTCCGGCGGACCGGCCCGGAGCCGGGTAGAGCCGGGGGACCGGGCCGGAGCCGGGCGGCAGACCCCGCGGACCGGCCCGGAGCCGAGTAGAGTCGCCCGTAGAGCCGCCCGGGCCCGGGTAGGCCCGTCCGCCGGTTCCGGAGCCGGCCGGATCCGTCGCTAGGAGCGGACGGACGAGCAGGAGGGCAGGACGGCAGGAGGCATCGTCGTGAAAAAAGGAGACTCGGGCGGGAGGTCGGTCACGCCGCCGCCGCATCCTCCTTTCCCCCTCGCCCGCGACGCACGCGGACGTTCGAGGCGACGATTAATAAAACGCACGAGCGGTTAACTCGTCGATCGACTCTGTCTTCCTTTCTCTCTCTTTTATTCCTTCGCGATTTAAAAGTGAAAAAATAAATAATAATAATAAATAAAAAAAAAAAAAAAAAAAAAAAAAAAAAAAAAAAAAAACCGGGGCCGGGGCTGGGGCCAGAGCTGGGCAAAGGGCCGAGACCGAGGCCTAGGCCGAGACCAGGACCGGGACCGACACCGAGGCATAGGCCGAGGCCTGAGCCGGGACGGGGACCGGGACCGGGACCGGGACCGGGACCAGGACCGAGACTGAGACCGAGGGCTAGGCCGAGACCTGGGCCGGGACCGAGAGCGAGAGCGAGAGCGAGAGCGAGAGCGAGAGCGAGGCCTAGGCCGAGGCCTGGGCCGGGACTGGGACCGAGAGCGAGAGCGAGGCCTAGGCGGAGGCCAGGGCCGGGACCGGGATCGGGACCGGGACTGAGAGCGAGGCCTAGGCCAAGGCCTGGGCCGGGACTGGGACCGAGAGCGAGAGCGAGGCCTAGGCGGAGGCCAGGGCCGGGACCGGGATCGGGACCGGGACTGAGAGCGAGGCCTAGGCCGAGGCCTGGGCCGGGACTGGGACCGAGAGCGAGAGCGAGGCCTAGGCGGAGGCCAGGGCCGGGACCGGGACCGGGACTGAGAGCGAGACCGAGGCCTAGGCCAAGGCCTGGGTCTGGACCGGGACTGAGAGCGAGACCGAGGCCTAGGCCAAGGCCTGGGCGGGGACCGGGACCAAGGGAGAGACCGAGAGCGAGACCGAGGCCTAGGCCGAGGCCTGGGCGGAGACCGGGACCAGGACTGAGAGAGAGGCCTAGGCCGAGGCCGAGGCCTGGGCCGGGGCCGGGGCCGGGGCCGGGGCCGGGGCCGGGGCCGGGACCGAGAGCGAGAGCGAGGCCTAGGCCGAGGCCTGAGCCGGGACCGAGAGCGAGAGCGAGAGCAAGAGCGAGAGCGAGGCCTAGGCCGAGGCCTGGGCGGGGACCGGGACCGGGACCGGGACCGAGAGCGAGAGCGAGACCGAGGCCTAGGCCAAGGCCTGGGCCTGGACCGGGACCGAGAGCGAGAGCAAGGCCTAGGCGGAGGCCAGGGCCGGGACCGGGATCGGGACCGGGACCGGGACTGAGAGCGAGGCCTAGGCGGAGGCCAGGGCCGGGACCGGGATCGGGACCGGGACCAGGACCAGGACCGAGAGTGAGAGCGAGAGCGAGAGCGAGGCCTAGGCCGAGGCCTGAGCCGGGACCGAGAGTGAGAGCGAGAGCAAGAGCGAGAGCGAGGCCTAGGCCGAGGCCTGGGCGGGGACCGGGACCAGGACTGAGAGAGAGGCCTAGGCCGAGGCCTGGGCCTGGGCCGGGACCGGGACCGGGACCGAGAGTGAGAGCGAGGCCTATGCCGAGGCCTGGGCGGGGAGCGTGACCGAGAGCGAGAGCGAGGCCTAGGCCAAGGCCTGGGCCGGGACCGGGACCGGGACCGGGACCGGGACCGAGACCGAGACGGAGACCGAGACCGAGACCGAGACCGAGACCGAGACCGAGACTGAGACCGAGGGCTAGGCTGAGGCCCGAGGTCTAGGCCGAGACCTAGGCCGAAACCGAGACCGAGAGCGAGGCCTAGGCCAAGGCCCGAGACCGAGACCTGAGGCCTAGGCCGAGGCCCGAGGCCTAGGCCGAGACCTAGGCTGAAACCGAAACCGAGACCGAGAGCGAGGCCTAGGCCAAGGCCCGAGACCGAGACCGAGACCCGAGGCCTAAGGCCTAGGCTGAGACCGAGGCCTAGGCCGAGACCTAGGCTGAAACCGAAACCGAGACCGAGAGCGAGGCCTAGGCCAAGGCCCGAGACCGAGACCTAGGCCTAGGCCGAGACCTAGGCCGAAACCGAGACCGAGAGCGAGGCCTAGGCCAAGGCCCGAGACCGAGACCTGAGGCCTAGGCCGAGGCCCGAGGCCTAGGCCGAGACCTAGGCTGAAACCGAGACCGAGGGCGAGGCCTAGGCCGAGGCCCGAGACCGAGACCGAGACCGAGACCGAGACTGAGACCGAGGGCTAGGCTGAGGCCCGAGGCCTAGGCCGAGACCTAGGCCGAAACCGAGACCGAGAGCGAGGCCTAGGCCAAGGCCCGAGACCGAGACCTGAGGCCTAGGCCGAGACCAAGACCGAGGGCTAGGCTGAGGCCCGAGGCCTAGGCCAAGACCTAGGCCGAAACCGAGCCTGAGACCGAGGGCTAAGCTGAGGCCCGAGGCCTAGGCCGAGACTTAGTCCGAAACCGAGACCGAGACCGAGAGCGAGGCCTAGGCCAAGGCCCGAGACCGAGACCGAGACCGAGACCGAGACCGAGACCGAGACCTGAGGCCTAGGCCGAGACCGAGACCGAGACCTGAGGCCTAGGCCGAGACCAAGACCGAGGGCTAGGCTGAGGCCCGAGACCGAGACCGAGACCTGAGGCCTAGGCCGAGACCGAGACCGAGACCGAGGGCTAGGCCGAGGCCCGAGGCCTAGGCTGAGACCTAGGCCGAAACTGAGACCAAGAGAGAGGCCTAGGCCAAGGCCCGAGACCGAGACCCGAGGCCTAGGCTGAGACCTAGGCCGAAACCGAGACCGAGAGCGAGGCCTAGGCGGAGGCCCGAGACCGAGACCGAGACCTGAGGCCTAGGCCGAGACCGAGACCGAGACCTGGGGCCTAGGCCGAGACCAAGACCGAGGGCTAGGCTGAGGCCCGAGGCCTAGGCCAAGACCTAGGCCGAAACCGAGCCTGAGACCGAGGGCTAAGCTGAGGCCCGAGGCCTAGGCCGAGACTTAGTCCGAAACCGAGACCGAGAGCGAGAGCGAGGCCTAGGCCAAGGCCCGAGACCGAGACCGAGACCGAGACCGAGACCTGAGGCCTAGGCCGAGACCGAGACCGAGGGCTAGGCTGAGGCCCGAGGGCTAGGCTGAGGCCCGAGGCCTAGGCCGAGACCTAGGCCGAAACCGAGACCGAGACCGAGAGCGAGGCTGAGGCCCGAGGGCTAGGCTGAGGCCCGAGGCCTAGGCCGAGACCTAGGCCGAGACCGAGACCGAGAGCGAGGCCTAGGCCGAGGCCCGAGACCGAGACCTGAGGCCTAGGCCGAGGCCCGAGACCGAGACCTGAGGCCTAGGCTAAGACCCGAGGCCTAGGCCGAGACCGAGACCGAGGCCTAGGCTGAGACCCGAGGCCAGGGCCGAGACCGCGACCGCGACCGAGAAAAAAAAAAAAAAAAAAAGGAAATGAATGAATGAATGAATG
>NW_027285953.1:277500-290000 GCF_036169615.1 Heliangelus exortis | reverse complement strand
ACCCCGGCCCGGGGAAAGGAGGGGGAGAGGCCAGTGCGGCGCACCGGCACGCGGACGGATCTCTCTTTGCAACGGGAAGGAGCAGGGAGGCGTCACCGGCCCCCACCACCTGCTCCGGGAACCACAGGCTCCCTTTTCCTTTTTTCCCCCTTGATCGTGCCCCAACGAGGGTGACGCACCCGACAGGGCCGTCTTCTCAGCGTTCGAAACTCCCGGCGACCGCCGCCGGACGCCGGGTCCGAAACCCGGAGGGAACCGCTCATCCCTGCCGGGGATCGGTTTTGCAGATGGAAGGAAAAAAAAAAAAAAAAAAAGCCGACCCGCAGAGCACAGAGCCCCGACACGGGTAGCACACGGGGAGCAGGGGGAAAGCCACTGAGGGAAGGCAACCCCAAAGCCGCCCGAGTTCAGCTGCCCGTCAAAAGGTGGGACGACCGGGCTGCTGTTTCCCCCCAGCCCGGCTTTTGCACGGGCTCCGGCTTAGGGCCAGGAAAGGAGAGGGGGAAAGAATAAAATCATCTCGGTGAGCTCCAGCTTAAGGCCGAAGGAAAAAGTAAACGACAAGAGCAGAGAGAGGCTTCACCGACAGCCTCCTTCACCCTGTAAAAATCCACCAGTCCCCGGGCTCAGTAAAAGTCATAGGGCTCTCCGGCACCGCAAACCTGGGGGGAAAACCAAAAGCGGTGCAGCTGGGACCCCACCACCAGCTGGCACACTCAAAACACAGCACTCCATAAAGGAGGGCAGTGCCATCAACGAGCCCACGGGGACGCAAGGGGAAGCCGCGGCAGGCTCGGCAACCCCGGGACATCTGCCTTGGGCCTTCCTGGGCATCGAAGCCAGGGGCCGCAAAAACACCCACTACAGCGGGCTCCAGCTTAGGGCCGGGGACACGACTATAAAAGGAAGACGGGGCGCCGCCGCCCCGCCGTCTACCAGCTTTCTCCCGGGCTGCTCGGCTCCCGGCGGACGCCCCCAGAGCCGAGCAGGGCTCCAGCTTAGGGCCGGAGCGCGACTATAGGAGGAAGGCGGGGCGCCGCCGCCCCGCCGCTTACCGGCTTGTCCCGGGCTGCTCGGCTCCCGGCGGACGCCCCCAGAGCCGAGCAGGGCTCCAGCTTCGGACCGGAGCAAGAATAGGAAAGAGACGGGGCGCCGCCGCCCCGCCATCTACCAGCTTTGTCCCGGGCTGCTCGGCTCCCGGCGGACGCCCCCAGAGCCGAGCAGGGCTCCAGCTTAGGGCCGGAGCGCGACTATAGGAGGAAGGCGGGGCGCCGCCGCCCCGCCGCTTACCGGCTTGTCCCGGGCTGCTCGGCTCCCGGCGGACGCCCCCAGAGCCGAGCAGGGCTCCAGCTTAGGGCCAGAGCGCGACTATAGGAGGAAGGCGGGGCGCCGCCGCCCCGCCGCTTACCGGCTTGTCCCGGGCTGCTCGGCTCCCGGCGAACGCCCCCGAGCCGAGCAGGGCTCCAGCTTAGGGCCGGAGCGCGACTATAGGAGGAAGGCGGGGCGCCGCCGCCCCGCCGCTTACCGGCTTTGTCCCGGGCTGCTCGGCTCCCGGCGAACGCCCCCGAGCCGAGCAGGGCTCCAGCTTAGGGCCGGAGCGCGACTATAGGAGGAAGGCGGGGCGCCGCCGCCCCGCCGCTTACCGGCTTGTCCCGGGCTGCTCGGCTCCCGGCGGACGCCCCCAGAGCCGAGCAGGGCTCCAGCTTAGGGCCGGAGCGCGACTATAGGAGGAAGGCGGGGCGCCGCCGCCCCGCCGCTTACCGGCTTGTCCCGGGCTGCTCGGCTCCCGGCGAACGCCCCCGAGCCGAGCAGGGCTCCAGCTTAGGGCCGGAGCGCGACTATAGGAGGAAGGCGGGGCGCCGCCGCCCCGCCGCTTACCGGCTTTGTCCCGGGCTGCTCGGCTCCCGGCGAACGCCCCCGAGCCGAGCAGGGCTCCAGCTTAGGGCCGGAGCGCGACTATAGGAGGAAGGCGGGGCGCCGCCGCCCCGCCGCTTACCGGCTTGTCCCGGGCTGCTCGGCTCCCGGCGGACGCCCCCAGAGCCGAGCAGGGCTCCAGCTTAGGGCCGGAGCGCGACTATAGGAGGAAGGCGGGGCGCCGCCGCCCCGCCGCTTACCGGCTTGTCCCGGGCTGCTCGGCTCCCGGCGAACGCCCCCGAGCCGAGCAGGGCTCCATTGGTCACCAGAGAAAGCAGGGTGCCGCCGCCCCGCTGCAGAATCAAGGTGGCCCCCGTGGCCGTTTCAAGCCCAAATGCACTGGATTGTCTCTGGAAGGTAAACCTGCTACCTCGAGAAGGGAGTGGGGGGGGGGGCGCCGCCGCCCCGCCCGCAGCACCCGACTGGCCCCGCGGCCATCCTTCCGGGATCGCTTGGCTTCGGTCAAGCTACTACTCACGGCTGGAGCGTAGGTAGGATCGCGGGGCGCCGCCGCCACCGCCTTTGCCTGGGGGACACCCAGTAGGAAGCCACGGCAGGCTTGGTACAACTTAGCTATGGGACCCGAGAACCGGGTTGCTCTCGCCCTTTTGGGTGCTCGTTTGGACCGGCTTTTTTTCCGGGGAGTGCCCTTGTCTCGCTGGAAACCGTGCCGAGGCGCCGCCGCCTCCCCTTCCGCCCTTTAAGCCGGTCCGCCGGGCCGCCCCTCCCCGGCTGGCATCGGTTTCCCTTCGTCTGGCATGGTGAGCTCCGCAGCACCACCTACTCCCCTATATACGGACAGACGAGGCCACTCCCGCCGGGAGATCCAAGAGCGCACCCTGTGGTCACCGGAGAGGCGCGCCGAGCGCGCCGACTTTTACGATGACGTAACTGGAGGCAGAAGAAAACAGCGACCCCTTTGGCGACTACCGGAACCGCGCGGACAACTGGTCTACCCCGCTGCCAGAGACCAAGTCCCGCCGAGCGCGGTAGACCTGGCCGCCGCCGTGGGCGCCAGGACCGGGTAGACCTGGCAAACCGGCCCGGAGCCAGGAAGACCTGCCCGCCGCCTTGGCGCCATAGCCGGGCCGCCCTAGCGGACCGGCCCGGAGCCGGAACCGGGTAGACCTGGCCGCCGGCTTCCGAACCGGGTAGACCTGGCGGACCGGATCGGAGCCAGGAAGACCTGCCCGCCGCCTTGGTGCCATAGCCGGGCCGCCCTAGCGGACCGGCCCGGAGCCGGAACCGGGTAGACCTGGCCGCCGGCTTCCGAACCGGGGAGACCCGGCGGACCGGCCCGGACCTGGAAGCGGGAAAAGCCGGGCGAAACGGCCCGGAGCCGGGCAGACCCCGCGGTCCGGCTCGGAGCCGAAACCGGGAGAACCTGGCGGACCGGCCCGGAGCCCGCTAGACCGTGCGGACCGGGCCGGAGCCGGGAGCGGGGAAAACGGGGGGACCGGCGCAGAGCCGGCGGACCCCGCGGTCCGGCCCGGAGCCGGGACCGGGTTGACCTGGCGGCCGGCTGCCGTGCCGGGTAGACCTGGCGGCCCGGCCCGGAGCCGAAGGCGGGAAAAGCCGGGGGTCCGGGCAGACCCCGCGGTCCGGCTCGGAGCCGAAACGGGGAGAACCTGGCGGACCGGCCCGGAGCCCGGTAGAGCTGGGGGACCGGCCCGGAGCCGCGTAGAGCTGGGCGACCGGCTCGGAGCCCGCTAGACCGTGCGGACCGGGCCGGAGCCGGGAGCGGGGGAAAAGGGGGGGGTCCGGCGCGGAGCCGGCACCGGAAACAGCTGGCGGACCGGCCCGGAGCCGGCTAAACGCGGGTTAAACCGCCCGGCGCCGGGACCGGGTAGACCTGGCGGCCGGCTGCCGTGCCGGGTAGACCTGGCGGCCCGGCCCGGAGCCGGGACCGGAAACGGCTGGCGGACCGGCCCGGAGCCGGGCGGACCCCGCGGTCCGGCTCGGAGCCGAAACCGGGAGAACCTGGCGGACCGGCCCGGAGCCCGGTAGAGCTGGGGGACCGGCTCGGAGCCCGCTAGACCGTGCGGACCGGGCCGGAGCCGGGAGCGGGGAAAAACGGGGGGACCGGCGCGGAGCCGGGCGGACCCCGCGGTCCGGCCCGGCGCCGGGACCGGAAACGGCTGGCGGACCGGCCCGGAGCCGGGACCGGGTAGACCCGGCGGCCGGCTGCCGTGCCGGGTAGACCTGGCGGCCCGGCCCGGAGCCGAAGGCGGGAAAAGCCGGGGGTCCGGGCAGACCCCGCGGTCCGGCTCGGAGCCGGAACGGGGAGAACCTGGCGGACCGGCCCGGAGCCCGGTAGAGCTGGGGGACCGGCCCGGAGCCGCGTAGAGCTGGGCGACCGGCTCGGAGCCCGCTAGACCGTGCGGACCGGGCCGGAGCCGGGAGCGGGGGAAAAGGGGGGGGTCCGGCGCGGAGCCGGCACCGGAAACAGCTGGCAGACAGGCCCGGAGCCGGCTAAACGCGGGTTAAACCGCCCGGCGCCGGGACCGGGTAGACCTGGCGGCCGGCTGCCGTGCCGGGTAGACCTGGCGGCCCGGCCCGGAGCCGGGACCGGAAACGGCTGGCGGACCGGCCCGGAGCCGGGCAGACCCCGCGGTCCGGCTCGGAGCCGAAACCGGGAGAACCTGGCGGACCGGCCCGGAGCCCGGTAGAGCTGGGGGACCGGCCCGGAGCCGCGTAGAGCTGGGCGACCGGCTCGGAGCCCGCTAGACCGTGCGGACCGGGCCGGAGCCGGGAGCGGGGGAAAAGGGGGGGTCCGGCGCGGAGCCGGCACCGGAAACAGCTGGCGGACCGGCCCGGAGCCGGCTAAACGCGGGTTAAACCGCCCGGCGCCGGGACCGGGTAGACCTGGCGGCCGGCTGCCGTGCCGGGTAGACCTGGCGGCCCGGCCCGGAGCCGGGACCGGAAACGGCTGGCGGACCGGCCCGGAGCCGGGCAGACCCCGCGGTCCGGCTCGGAGCCGAAACCGGGAGAACCTGGCGGACCGGCCCGGAGCCCGGTAGAGCTGGGGGACCGGCCCGGAGCCGCGTAGAGCTGGGCGACCGGCTCGGAGCCCGCTAGACCGTGCGGACCGGGCCGGAGCCGGGAGCGGGGGAAAAGGGGGGGTCCGGCGCGGAGCCGGCACCGGAAACAGCTGGCGGACCGGCCCGGAGCCGGCTAAACGCGGGTTAAACCGCCCGGCGCCGGGACCGGGTAGACCTGGCGGCCGGCTGCCGTGCCGGGTAGACCTGGCGGCCCGGCCCGGAGCCGGGACCGGAAACGGCTGGCGGACCGGCCCGGAGCCGGGCGGACCCCGCGGTCCGGCTCGGAGCCGAAACCGGGAGAACCTGGCGGACCGGCCCGGAGCCCGGTAGAGCTGGGGGACCGGCTCGGAGCCCGCTAGACCGTGCGGACCGGGCCGGAGCCGGGAGCGGGGAAAAACGGGGGGACCGGCGCGGAGCCGGGCGGACCCCGCGGTCCGGCCCGGCGCCGGGACCGGAAACGGCTGGCGGACCGGCCCGGAGCCGGGACCGGGTAGACCCGGCGGCCGGCTGCCGTGCCGGGTAGACCTGGCGGCCCGGCCCGGAGCCGAAGGCGGGAAAAGCCGGGGGTCCGGGCAGACCCCGCGGTCCGGCTCGGAGCCGGAACGGGGAGAACCTGGCGGACCGGCGCGGAGCCCGGTAGAGCTGGGGGACCGGCCCGGAGCCGCGTAGAGCTGGGCGACCGGCTCGGAGCCCGCTAGACCGTGCGGACCGGGCCGGAGCCGGGAGCGGGGGAAAAGGGGGGGGTCCGGCGCGGAGCCGGCACCGGAAACAGCTGGCGGACCGGCCCGGAGCCGGCTAAACGCGGGTTAAACCGCCCGGCGCCGGGACCGGGTAGACCTGGCGGCCGGCTGCCGTGCCGGGTAGACCTGGCGGCCCGGCCCGGAGCCGGGACCGGAAACGGCTGGCGGACCGGCCCGGAGCCGGGCAGACCCCGCGGTCCGGCTCGGCGCCGAAACGGGGAGAACCTGGCGGACCGGCCCGGAGCCCGGTAGAGCTGGGGGACCGGCCCGGAGCCGCGTAGAGCTGGGCGACCGGCTCGGAGCCCGCTAGACCGTGCGGACCGGGCCGGAGCCGGGAGCGGGGAAAACGGGGGGACCGGCGCGGAGCCGGGCGGACCCCGCGGTCCGGCGCGGCGCCGGGACTGGAAACGGCTGGCGGCCCGGCCCGGCGCCGGGACCGGGTAGACCTGGCGGCCGGCTGCCGTGCCGGGTAGACCTGGCGGCCCGGCCCGGAGCCGGGACCGGAAACGGCTGGCGGACCGGCCCGGAGCCGGGAGAACCTGGCGGACCGGCCCGGAGCCGGGAAGAGCCTGCGAGACCGGCCCGGCCCGGAGCCGGGAGCGGGGAAGCCCGGGGGACCGGCGCGGAGCCCGGTAGAGCTGGGGGACCGGCCCGGAGCCCGCTAGACCGTGCGGACCGGGCCGGAGCCGGGAGCGGGGAAAACGGGGGGACCGGCGCGGAGCCGGGCGGACCCCGCGGTCCGGCCCGGCGCCGGGACCGGAAACGGCTGGCGGACCGGCCCGGAGCCGGGACCGGGTAGACCTGGCGGCCGGCTGCCGTGCCGGGTAGACCTGGCGGCCCGGCCCGGAGCCGGGACCGGAAACGGCTGGCGGACCGGCCCGGAGCCGGGCAGACCCCGCGGTCCGGCTCGGAGCCGAAACGGGGAGAACCTGGCGGACCGGCCCGGAGCCCGGTAGAGCTGGGGGACCGGCCCGGAGCCCGCTAGACCGTGCGGACCGGGCCGGAGCCGGAAGCGGGGAAAACGGGGGGACCGGCGCGGAGCCGGGCGGACCCCGCGGTCCGGCCCGGCGCCGGGACCGGAAACGGCTGGCGGACCGGCCCGGAGCCGGGACCGGGTAGACCCGGCGGCCGGCTGCCGTGCCGGGTAGACCTGGCGGCCCGGCCCGGAGCCGAAGGCGGGAAAAGCCGGGGGTCCGGGCAGACCCCGCGGTCCGGCTCGGAGCCGAAACGGGGAGAACCTGGCGGACCGGCCCGGAGCCCGGTAGAGCTGGGGGACCGGCCCGGAGCCGCGTAGAGCTGGGCGAGCGGCTCGGAGCCCGCTAGACCGTGCGGACCGGGCCGGAGCCGGGAGCGGGGGAAAAGGGGGGGTCCGGCGCGGAGCCGGCACCGGAAACAGCTGGCGGACCGGCCCGGAGCCGGCTAAACGCGGGTTAAACCGCCCGGCGCCGGGACCGGGTAGACCTGGCGGCCGGCTGCCGTGCCGGGTAGACCTGGCGGCCCGGCCCGGAGCCGGGACCGGAAACGGCTGGCGGACCGGCCCGGAGCCGGGCAGACCCCGCGGTCCGGCTCGGAGCCGAAACGGGGAGAACCTGGCGGACCGGCCCGGAGCCCGGTAGAGCTGGGGGACCGGCGCGGAGCCCGGTAGAGCTGGGGGACCGGCCCGGAGCCCGCTAGACCGTGCGGACCGGGCCGGAGCCGGAAGCGGGGAAAACGGGGGGACCGGCGCGGAGCCGGGCGGACCCCGCGGTCCGGCCCGGCGCCGGGACCGGAAACGGCTGGCGGACCGGCCCGGAGCCGGGACCGGGTAGACCCGGCGGCCGGCTGCCGTGCCGGGTAGACCTGGCGGCCCGGCCCGGAGCCGAAGGCGGGAAAAGCCGGGGGTCCGGGCAGACCCCGCGGTCCGGCTCGGAGCCGAAACGGGGAGAACCTGGCGGGCCGGCCCGGAGCCCGGTAGAGCTGGGGGACCGGCCCGGAGCCGCGTAGAGCTGGGCGAGCGGCTCGGAGCCCGCTAGACCGTGCGGACCGGGCCGGAGCCGGGAGCGGGGGAAAAGGGGGGGTCCGGCGCGGAGCCGGCACCGGAAACAGCTGGCGGACCGGCCCGGAGCCGGCTAAACGCGGGTTAAACCGCCCGGCGCCGGGACCGGGTAGACCTGGCGGCCGGCTGCCGTGCCGGGTAGACCTGGCGGCCCGGCCCGGAGCCGGGACCGGAAACGGCTGGCGGACCGGCCCGGAGCCGGGCAGACCCCGCGGTCCGGCTCGGAGCCGAAACGGGGAGAACCTGGCGGACCGGCCCGGAGCCCGGTAGAGCTGGGGGACCGGCGCGGAGCCCGGTAGAGCTGGGGGACCGGCCCGGAGCCCGCTAGACCGTGCGGACCGGGCCGGAGCCGGGAGCGGGGAAAACGGGGGGACCGGCGCGGAGCCGGGCGGACCCCGCGGTCCGGCCCGGCGCCGGGACCGGAAACGGCTGGCGGACCGGCCCGGAGCCGGGACGGGGTAGACCTGGCGGCCGGCTGCCGTGCCGGGTAGACCTGGCGGCCCGGCCCGGAGCCGGAAGCGGAAATGCCCGAGGGACCGGCGCGGAGCCGGGCAGACCCCGCGGTCCGGCTCGGAGCCGAAACCGGGGACAGCTGGCGGCCCGGCCCGGAGCCGGGAGGAGCCTGCGGACCGGCCCGGCCCGGAGCCGAGATCGGGGAAACCCGGGGGACCGGCGCGGAGCCGGGCGGACCCCGCGGTCCGGCGCGGAGCCGGGCGGACCCCGCGGTCCGGCCCGGCGCCGGGACCGGAAACAGCTGGCGGACCGGCCCGGAGCCGGGACCGGGTAGACCTGGCGGCCGGCTGCCGTGCCGGGTAGACCTGGCGGCCCGGCCCGGAGCCGGGAGCGGGAACACCTGCCGGACCGACCCGGAGCCGGGTAGAGACGGGGTACCGTCCCGGAACCGGGAAGTTCCGGCGGACCGGCCCGGAGCCGGGTAGAGCCGGGGGACCGGGCCGGAGCCGGGCGGCAGACCCCGCGGACCGGCCCGGAGCCGAGTAGAGTCGCCCGTAGTGCCGCCCGGGCCCGGGTAGGCCCGTCCGCCGGTTCCGGAGCCGGCCGGATCCGTCGCTAGGAGCGGACGGACGAGCAGGAGGGCAGGACGGCAGGAGGCATCGTCGTGAAAAAAGGAGACTCGGGCGGGAGGTCGGTCACGCCGCCGCCGCATCCTCCCTTCCCCCTCGCCCGCGACGCACGCGGACGTTCGAGGCGACGATTAATAAAACGCACGAGCGGTTAACTCGTCGATCGACTCTGTCTTCCTTTCTCTCTCTTTTATTCCTTCGCGATTTAAAAGTGAAAAAATAAATAATAATAATAAATAAAATAAAATAAAATAATAAAAAAAAAAAAAACGGAAAAAAAAAAAATAAAAAAAAAACGGGGCCGGGGCTGGGGCCAGAGCTGGGCAAAGGGCCGAGACCGAGGCCTAGGCCGAGACCAGGACCGGGACCGACACCGAGGCATAGGCCGAGGCCTGAGCCGGGACGGGGACCGGGACCGGGACCAGGACCGAGACTGAGACCGAGGGCTAGGCCGAGACCTGGGCCGGGACCGAGAGCGAGAGCGAGAGCGAGAGCGAGAGCGAGAGCGAGAGCGAGAGCGAGGCCTAGGCCGAGGCCTGGGCCGGGACTGGGACCGAGAGCGAGAGCGAGGCCTAGGCGGAGGCCAGGGCCGGGACCGGGATCGGGACCGGGACTGAGAGCGAGGCCTAGGCCAAGGCCTGGGCCGGGACTGGGACCGAGAGCGAGGCCTAGGCGGAGGCCAGGGCCGGGACCGGGACCGGGACTGAGAGCGAGGCCTAGGCCAAGGCCTGGGCCTGGGCCGGGACCGGGACCGAGAGCGAGAGCGAGGCCTAGGCGGAGGCCAGGGCCGGGACCGGGACCGGGACTGAGAGCGAGACCGAGGCCTAGGCCAAGGCCTGGGCCTGGACCGGGACTGAGAGCGAGACCAAGGCCTAGGCCAAGGCCTGGGCGGGGACCGGGACCAAGGGAGAGACCGAGAGCGAGACCGAGGCCTAGGCCGAGGCCTGGGCGGAGACCGGGACCAGGACTGAGAGAGAGGCCTAGGCCGAGGCCGAGGCCTGGGCCGGGGCCGGGGCCAGGGCCGGGGCCGGGGCCGGGGCCGGGGCCGGGACCGGGACCGGGACCGGGACCGGGACCGGGACCGGGACCGAGAGCGAGAGCGAGAGCGAGGCCTAGGCCGAGGCCTGAGCCGGGACCGAGAGCGAGAGCGAGAGCAAGAGCGAGAGCGAGGCCTAGGCCGAGGCCTGGGCGGGGACCGGGACCGGGACCGGGACCGGGACCGGGACCGGGACCGGGACCGAGAGCGAGAGCGAGAGCGAGACCGAGGCCTAGGCCAAGGCCTGGGCCTGGACCGGGACCGAGAGCGAGAGCAAGGCCTAGGCGGAGGCCAGGGCCGGGACCGGGATCAGGACCGGGACCGGGACTGAGAGCGAGGCCTAGGCCAAGGCCTGGGCCTGGGCCGGGACCGGGACCAGGACCGAGAGTGAGAGCGAGGCCTAGGCCGAGGCCTGAGCCGGGACCGGGACAGGGACCGGGACCGAGAGCGAGACTGAGGCCTAGGCCGAGGCCTGAGCCGGGACCGAGAGTGAGAGCGAGAGCAAGAGCGAGAGCGAGGCCTAGGCCGAGGCCTGGGCCGGGACCGGGACCGGGACCGGGACCGGGACCGAGAGCGAGACCGAGACCGAGAGCGAGACCGAGACCGAGAGCGAGACCGAGACCGAGACCGAGACCGAGGCCTAGGCCGAGACCTAGGCCGAAACCGAGACCGAGAGCGAGGCCTAGGCCAAGGCCCGAGACCGAGACCTGAGGCCTAGGCTGAGGCCCGAGGCCTAGGCCGAGACCTAGGCCGAAACCGAGACCGAGAGCGAGGCCTAGGCCGAGGCCCGAGACCGAGACCGAGACCCGAGGCCCGAGACCGAGACCTAGGCTGAAACCGAGACCGAGAGCGAGGCCTAGGCCGAGGCCCGAGACCGAGACCGAGACCCGAGACCTAAGGCCCAAGGCCTAGGCTGAGACCGAGACCGAGACCGAGACCGAGACCGAGACCGAGACCGAGACCGAGACCGAGACCGAGACCGAGACCGAGGGCTAGGCTGAGGCCCGAGGCCTAGGCCGAGACCTAGGCCGAAACCGAGACCGAGAGCGAGGCCTAGGCCAAGGCCCGAGACCGAGACCTAGGCCTAGGCCGAGACCTAGGCTGAAACCGAGACCGAGAGCGAGGCCTAGGCCAAGGCCCGAGACCGAGACCTGAGGCCTAGGCCGAGGCCCGAGGCCTAGGCCGAGACCTAGGCTGAAACCGAGACCGAGGGCGAGGCCTAGGCCGAGGCCCGAGACCGAGACCTGAGGCCTAGGCCGAGACCGAGACCGAGACCGAGGGCTAGGCCGAGGCCCGAGGCCTAGGCTGAGACCTAGGCCGAAACTGAGACCAAGAGAGAGGCCTAGGCCAAGGCCCGAGACCGAGACCCGAGGCCTAGGCTGAGACCTAGGCCGAAACCGAGACCGAGAGCGAGGCCTAGGCCGAGGCCCGAGACGGAGACCGAGACCTGAGGCCTAGGCCGAGACCGAGACCGAGACCTGAGGCCTAGGCCGAGACCAAGACCGAGGGCTAGGCCGAGGCCCGAGACCGAGACCGAGACCTGAGGCCTAGGCCGAGACCGAGACCGAGACCGAGACCGAGGGCTAGGCCGAGGCCCGAGGCCCGAGACCGAGACCGAGACCTGAGGCCTAGGCCGAGACCAAGACCGAGGGCTAGGCTGAGGCCCGAGGCCTAGGCCAAGACCTAGGCCGAAACCGAGCCTGAGACCGAGGGCTAAGCTGAGGCCCGAGGCCTAGGCCGAGACTTAGTCCGAAACCGAGACCGAGACCTGAGGCCTAGGCCGAGACCGAGACCGAGACCGAGACCTGAGGCCTAGGCCGAGACCAAGACCGAGGGCTAGGCTGAGGCCCGAGGCCTAGGCCAAGACCTAGGCCGAAACCGAGCCTGAGACCGAGGGCTAAGCTGAGGCCCGAGGCCTAGGCCGAGACTTAGTCCGAAACCGAGACCGAGAGCGAGAGCGAGGCCTAGGCCAAGGCCCGAGACCGAGACCGAGACCGAGACCGAGACCTGAGGCCTAGGCCGAGACCGAGACCGAGGGCTAGGCTGAGGCCCGAGGGCTAGGCTGAGGCCCGAGGCCTAGGCCGAGACCTAGGCCGAAACCGAGACCGAGACCGAGAGCGAGGCTGAGGCCCGAGGGCTAGGCTGAGGCCCGAGGCCTAGGCCGAGACCTAGGCCGAGACCGAGACCGAGAGCGAGGCCTAGGCCGAGGCCCGAGACCGAGACCTGAGGCCTAGGCCGAGGCCCGAGACCGAGACCTGAGGCCTAGGCTAAGACCCGAGGCCTAGGCCGAGACCGAGGCCTAGGCCTAGGCTAAGACCCGAGGCCGAGGCCGCGACCGCGACTGAGACCGAGGCCTAGGCCTAGGCTAAGACCCGAGGCCTAGGCCGCGACCGAGACCGAGGCCTAGGCTAAGACCCGAGGCCAGGGCCGAGACCGCGACCGCGACCGAGAAAAAAAAAAAAAAAAAGGAAATGAATGAATGAATGAATGAGTGAATGAATAAATAAACAAATAATTGAAAACAGCACCGGAAATAAATAAATACACAATAAAATAAGTAAATAAATAAATAAATAAATAAATTATAAATAAGTAAATACAATCCAGAATGAAGCAGTTAATTATTTAAATAATTAAATCAATGCCTTGGAA
>NW_027285953.1:267500-270000 GCF_036169615.1 Heliangelus exortis | reverse complement strand
CGGGGTGGCAGGGGGAGAGGCACGCGCCCCACCCCCCAACGCCGCCGACGCCCTTCTCTTTTCCTCGCCACGAAGGGGGGGAACCTCCCCGGCCGCCGCGCCGGGCCCCCACCGGCCCCGACGACGACGACCCCGGCCGACCACGGCGGGACGAGCTCCGCTCCGAGCGGGCGCTCCGGGAGCGGGGAGCTTCGGAGCGCTCCCCGAGTCTCCATTTAGGGGGACGAAGGCCCGGGCGCTTTCTGGCGTTCGCCCGCCGCGGCCTGCGAGGCACCCCAGCCGCGCCGGCCCCGCGGACCGCCGGCTCCGCCCGCCTGGGCGGGGGAGGACGGCGGCCCGGCCGGCGATTGATCGTCACGCGACGCTCAGACAGGCGTAGCCCCGGGAGGAACCCGGGGCCGCAAGTGCGTTCGAAGTGTCGATGATCAATGTGTCCTGCAATTCACATTAATTCTCGCAGCTAGCTGCGTTCTTCATCGACGCACGAGCCGAGTGATCCACCGCTAAGAGTTGTCTGGCTTTCGGCACCGCCCCGCGCGCGCGGGGGGGCCGGGACCGCTCGCCGAGAAGCGGCCCCTTTCGATCGCCGAGGCGGGCTCCGGGCGGACACCCGCCTCGCGCCTCGCTTGACCGTACCGACACACACACACGGGAGGAAAAAAAAAACGGGAAAAGCGGAGAAGGAGCCCGGGAGCGCCTTCGCTCGCTTCGGAGGCGGCCCAGGCGCCCGGGCTCGGCCCGGCCTCCGCGCGGAGGCGACGGCACGCTCGACCGCGCCCGACCGAAGCCGCTGCCTCGGCTCGGGGAGACGGCGGAATCCGACGCCGCGGCCGGTACCGCGGCGGCGGCCCGCTGGGGCGCCTCGCCGGCCCGCCGCGCGCGCCTCCGCGACGCGGCCCGCCCGCGACGCGACCCCCGCCTCTCCCTCTCCCCTCGCTGCCGAGCCCTCGTCCCGACGGGCGCCCTCTCGCCCGCCGGGGCTCCGCCGCCGCCGACCCGCCGGGGAAAGCGGCACAGCCCCCCGGGAGCCCGAGACGGCGACGCGACGCCGCCCGCGGCCCCCCGGACGGGGAAACCCGCCGCCGGCCGGTGCAGGCGGCGCGGCCCGCCCCCGACCCCCGCCGCCGCTTCGCCCCTCGGCCCCTTCCGCGGACGCGGGCGCGGAAGGCGGACGCGGTGCCGAGGCGGGGGTGGCACCCGCTCTCCCCGCTTCCGCGCGGAGACCGGGAACGCGGCCCACCCCCGCCCACCCGACCGCCCGGGCCGGCACGCGCCGGGAAGGGCGACGGGGAAGCGACGACCGAGGCCCGGGACGGGACGGCCGCAGCCGGCGGCGGGCGCCGCCCGGAAGACCCATGGATGCGACAACGAGTCGGCGGCGCCGCCGCTCGGACGAGGGTGCCGGACCCTTCGGCGGCGGGGGACGACGGTCGGAGAGGCGACCGAGCGACGCCGCCGGGGCGGGAGCGCGGCAGAAAGGGAGGAGAGGGAGGCGGGAGCGCGGCGCGGCCGGACCGCGGCGCCGAGGCGCGGCGGCGGCCGGCGGACGCCCGGCGAACCCCCGTCACCGCGAGGGAACTCGCCCACCCCGGGCGGGAGCCCCGCGCTCCCGCCCAGGTTCGCCCGCTCCGAGGCAGAGGCAGGCCGGTCGCGGTCGACCGCTGCCGCCGGTCCCTCCGCAGAGACCGGGACCGCGGAGAGGGGGGGGCAGCCCGGAGGCGCACCTCCCCGGCACGGCCGACCGACCGCCCGCCCGGCCCGCGGGACACGGGAGCCCCCCGGGTCGGGTCGGGTCGCGTCGTGCCGTGCCGCCCGAGTCTTTAAACCCCCGCCCGGCCTCCGCGGGCACCCCCCGCGGGGTGACCCGCGCAAGCGCGGACGCTAGGTACCTGGCCCTGGGGTGAGGGAAACGCAACTCAAGGCCCCGCTTCGGTGCCTCCCCCGCTGCCGCCACCGGGGGAGCGTCCGAAGCGGGGGCCGCGCCCGACCGTCCACCGCCGCCACCGCGGCTCCGCCGTCCCGGGGCCCGAGGGTTTCCCTCTGTGCCCGGCGCTGCGCCCGGGAGGAGAACCGCGGCTCGGGCCGCCCGCTCGCGCGGGACGCGACCCGGCGGGGACGGAGCCTCGCACCCACCGCAAGGAAGGAAGGAAGGGAGCGGTGTCGCTGTCCAGCTCGCCGGCGGAGCTGTCCGGCCCCGGAGCCCCGGCTTCCCCAACCTAACGCCCGCCGGGGCGGGGCGAAAGGCGGGAAGCGCGAGGAAGCGGGAACCCCGCCGGCAACACCGCGCGGTGGCCGCACGCCCCGGCCCCGAGACGCCCGGTGCGGGAAGCGGGGCTTTCTCCGAGCCCCGAAAGGCGGCTCGACGCTCGCGCTCTCGACGCCCGCGCCGACGCCGGCCCTCTGGCGTCGACCCCGGCTCGCGTCGCTTTCTCGCTCCTCCCCGCGCCCAGAGCGGGGGGAAACCTCGGCCGCCAAAGCGGGGGGGGGGGCGCGGCAACGG
>NW_027285953.1:250000-262500 GCF_036169615.1 Heliangelus exortis | reverse complement strand
GGCCTTCCTGGGCATCGAAGCCAGGGGCCGCAAAAACACCCACTACAGCGGGCTCCAGCTTAGGGCCGGGGACACGACTATAAAAGGAAGACGGGGCGCCGCCGCCCCGCCGTCTACCAGCTTTCTCCCGGGCTGCTCGGCTCCCGGCGGACGCCCCCAGAGCCGAGCAGGGCTCCAGCTTAGGGCCGGAGCGCGACTATAGGAGGAAGGCGGGGCGCCGCCGCCCCGCCGCTTACCGGCTTGTCCCGGGCTGCTCGGCTCCCGGCGGACGCCCCCAGAGCCGAGCAGGGCTCCAGCTTCGGACCGGAGCAAGAATAGGAAAGAGACGGGGCGCCGCCGCCCCGCCATCTACCAGCTTTGTCCCGGGCTGCTCGGCTCCCGGCGGACGCCCCCAGAGCCGAGCAGGGCTCCAGCTTAGGGCCGGAGCGCGACTATAGGAGGAAGGCGGGGCGCCGCCGCCCCGCCGCTTACCGGCTTGTCCCGGGCTGCTCGGCTCCCGGCGGACGCCCCCAGAGCCGAGCAGGGCTCCAGCTTAGGGCCAGAGCGCGACTATAGGAGGAAGGCGGGGCGCCGCCGCCCCGCCGCTTACCGGCTTGTCCCGGGCTGCTCGGCTCCCGGCGAACGCCCCCGAGCCGAGCAGGGCTCCAGCTTAGGGCCGGAGCGCGACTATAGGAGGAAGGCGGGGCGCCGCCGCCCCGCCGCTTACCGGCTTTGTCCCGGGCTGCTCGGCTCCCGGCGAACGCCCCCGAGCCGAGCAGGGCTCCAGCTTAGGGCCGGAGCGCGACTATAGGAGGAAGGCGGGGCGCCGCCGCCCCGCCGCTTACCGGCTTGTCCCGGGCTGCTCGGCTCCCGGCGGACGCCCCCAGAGCCGAGCAGGGCTCCAGCTTAGGGCCGGAGCGCGACTATAGGAGGAAGGCGGGGCGCCGCCGCCCCGCCGCTTACCGGCTTGTCCCGGGCTGCTCGGCTCCCGGCGAACGCCCCCGAGCCGAGCAGGGCTCCAGCTTAGGGCCGGAGCGCGACTATAGGAGGAAGGCGGGGCGCCGCCGCCCCGCCGCTTACCGGCTTTGTCCCGGGCTGCTCGGCTCCCGGCGAACGCCCCCGAGCCGAGCAGGGCTCCAGCTTAGGGCCGGAGCGCGACTATAGGAGGAAGGCGGGGCGCCGCCGCCCCGCCGCTTACCGGCTTGTCCCGGGCTGCTCGGCTCCCGGCGGACGCCCCCAGAGCCGAGCAGGGCTCCAGCTTAGGGCCGGAGCGCGACTATAGGAGGAAGGCGGGGCGCCGCCGCCCCGCCGCTTACCGGCTTGTCCCGGGCTGCTCGGCTCCCGGCGAACGCCCCCGAGCCGAGCAGGGCTCCATTGGTCACCAGAGAAAGCAGGGTGCCGCCGCCCCGCTGCAGAATCAAGGTGGCCCCCGTGGCCGTTTCAAGCCCAAATGCACTGGATTGTCTCTGGAAGGTAAACCTGCTACCTCGAGAAGGGAGTGGGGGGGGGGGGCGCCGCCGCCCCGCCCGCAGCACCCGACTGGCCCCGCGGCCATCCTTCCGGGATCGCTTGGCTTCGGTCAAGCTACTACTCACGGCTGGAGCGTAGGTAGGATCGCGGGGCGCCGCCGCCACCGCCTTTGCCTGGGGGACACCCAGTAGGAAGCCACGGCAGGCTTGGTACAACTTAGCTATGGGACCCGAGAACCGGGTTGCTCTCGCCCTTTTGGGTGCTCGTTTGGACCGGCTTTTTTTCCGGGGAGTGCCCTTGTCTCGCTGGAAACCGTGCCGAGGCGCCGCCGCCTCCCCTTCCGCCCTTTAAGCCGGTCCACCGGGCCGCCCCTCCCCGGCTGGCATCGGTTTCCCTTCGTCTGGCATGGTGAGCTCCGCAGCACCACCTACTCCCCTATATACGGACAGACGAGGCCACTCCCGCCGGGAGATCCAAGAGCGCACCCTGTGGTCACCGGAGAGGCGCGCCGAGCGCGCCGACTTTTACGATGACGTAACTGGAGGCAGAAGAAAACAGCGACCCCTTTGGCGACTACCGGAACCGCGCGGACAACTGGTCTACCCCGCTGCCAGAGACCAAGTCCCGCCGAGCGCGGTAGACCTGGCCGCCGCCGTGGGCGCCAGGACCGGGTAGACCTGGCAAACCGGCCCGGAGCCAGGAAGACCTGCCCGCCGCCTTGGCGCCATAGCCGGGCCGCCCTAGCGGACCGGCCCGGAGCCGGAACCGGGTAGACCTGGCCGCCGGCTTCCGAACCGGGTAGACCTGGCGGACCGGATCGGAGCCAGGAAGACCTGCCCGCCGCCTTGGTGCCATAGCCGGGCCGCCCTAGCGGACCGGTCCGGAGCCGGAACCGGGTAGACCTGGCCGCCGGCTTCCGAACCGGGGAGACCCGGCGGACCGGCCCGGACCTGGAAGCGGGAAAAGCCGGGCGAAACGGCCCGGAGCCGGGCAGACCCCGCGGTCCGGCTCGGAGCCGAAACCGGGAGAACCTGGCGGACCGGCCCGGAGCCCGCTAGACCGTGCGGACCGGGCCGGAGCCGGGAGCGGGGAAAACGGGGGGACCGGCGCAGAGCCGGCGGACCCCGCGGTCCGGCCCGGAGCCGGGACCGGGTTGACCTGGCGGCCGGCTGCCGTGCCGGGTAGACCTGGCGGCCCGGCCCGGAGCCGAAGGCGGGAAAAGCCGGGGGTCCGGGCAGACCCCGCGGTCCGGCTCGGAGCCGAAACGGGGAGAACCTGGCGGACCGGCCCGGAGCCCGGTAGAGCTGGGGGACCGGCCCGGAGCCGCGTAGAGCTGGGCGACCGGCTCGGAGCCCGCTAGACCGTGCGGACCGGGCCGGAGCCGGGAGCGGGGGAAAAGGGGGGGGTCCGGCGCGGAGCCGGCACCGGAAACAGCTGGCGGACCGGCCCGGAGCCGGCTAAACGCGGGTTAAACCGCCCGGCGCCGGGACCGGGTAGACCTGGCGGCCGGCTGCCGTGCCGGGTAGACCTGGCGGCCCGGCCCGGAGCCGGGACCGGAAACGGCTGGCGGACCGGCCCGGAGCCGGGCGGACCCCGCGGTCCGGCTCGGAGCCGAAACCGGGAGAACCTGGCGGACCGGCCCGGAGCCCGGTAGAGCTGGGGGACCGGCTCGGAGCCCGCTAGACCGTGCGGACCGGGCCGGAGCCGGGAGCGGGGAAAAACGGGGGGACCGGCGCGGAGCCGGGCGGACCCCGCGGTCCGGCCCGGCGCCGGGACCGGAAACGGCTGGCGGACCGGCCCGGAGCCGGGACCGGGTAGACCCGGCGGCCGGCTGCCGTGCCGGGTAGACCTGGCGGCCCGGCCCGGAGCCGAAGGCGGGAAAAGCCGGGGGTCCGGGCAGACCCCGCGGTCCGGCTCGGAGCCGGAACGGGGAGAACCTGGCGGACCGGCCCGGAGCCCGGTAGAGCTGGGGGACCGGCCCGGAGCCGCGTAGAGCTGGGCGACCGGCTCGGAGCCCGCTAGACCGTGCGGACCGGGCCGGAGCCGGGAGCGGGGGAAAAGGGGGGGGTCCGGCGCGGAGCCGGCACCGGAAACAGCTGGCAGACAGGCCCGGAGCCGGCTAAACGCGGGTTAAACCGCCCGGCGCCGGGACCGGGTAGACCTGGCGGCCGGCTGCCGTGCCGGGTAGACCTGGCGGCCCGGCCCGGAGCCGGGACCGGAAACGGCTGGCGGACCGGCCCGGAGCCGGGCAGACCCCGCGGTCCGGCTCGGAGCCGAAACCGGGAGAACCTGGCGGACCGGCCCGGAGCCCGGTAGAGCTGGGGGACCGGCCCGGAGCCGCGTAGAGCTGGGCGACCGGCTCGGAGCCCGCTAGACCGTGCGGACCGGGCCGGAGCCGGGAGCGGGGGAAAAGGGGGGGTCCGGCGCGGAGCCGGCACCGGAAACAGCTGGCGGACCGGCCCGGAGCCGGCTAAACGCGGGTTAAACCGCCCGGCGCCGGGACCGGGTAGACCTGGCGGCCGGCTGCCGTGCCGGGTAGACCTGGCGGCCCGGCCCGGAGCCGGGACCGGAAACGGCTGGCGGACCGGCCCGGAGCCGGGCAGACCCCGCGGTCCGGCTCGGAGCCGAAACCGGGAGAACCTGGCGGACCGGCCCGGAGCCCGGTAGAGCTGGGGGACCGGCCCGGAGCCGCGTAGAGCTGGGCGACCGGCTCGGAGCCCGCTAGACCGTGCGGACCGGGCCGGAGCCGGGAGCGGGGGAAAAGGGGGGGTCCGGCGCGGAGCCGGCACCGGAAACAGCTGGCGGACCGGCCCGGAGCCGGCTAAACGCGGGTTAAACCGCCCGGCGCCGGGACCGGGTAGACCTGGCGGCCGGCTGCCGTGCCGGGTAGACCTGGCGGCCCGGCCCGGAGCCGGGACCGGAAACGGCTGGCGGACCGGCCCGGAGCCGGGCGGACCCCGCGGTCCGGCTCGGAGCCGAAACCGGGAGAACCTGGCGGACCGGCCCGGAGCCCGGTAGAGCTGGGGGACCGGCTCGGAGCCCGCTAGACCGTGCGGACCGGGCCGGAGCCGGGAGCGGGGAAAAACGGGGGGACCGGCGCGGAGCCGGGCGGACCCCGCGGTCCGGCCCGGCGCCGGGACCGGAAACGGCTGGCGGACCGGCCCGGAGCCGGGACCGGGTAGACCCGGCGGCCGGCTGCCGTGCCGGGTAGACCTGGCGGCCCGGCCCGGAGCCGAAGGCGGGAAAAGCCGGGGGTCCGGGCAGACCCCGCGGTCCGGCTCGGAGCCGGAACGGGGAGAACCTGGCGGACCGGCGCGGAGCCCGGTAGAGCTGGGGGACCGGCCCGGAGCCGCGTAGAGCTGGGCGACCGGCTCGGAGCCCGCTAGACCGTGCGGACCGGGCCGGAGCCGGGAGCGGGGGAAAAGGGGGGGGTCCGGCGCGGAGCCGGCACCGGAAACAGCTGGCGGACCGGCCCGGAGCCGGCTAAACGCGGGTTAAACCGCCCGGCGCCGGGACCGGGTAGACCTGGCGGCCGGCTGCCGTGCCGGGTAGACCTGGCGGCCCGGCCCGGAGCCGGGACCGGAAACGGCTGGCGGACCGGCCCGGAGCCGGGCAGACCCCGCGGTCCGGCTCGGCGCCGAAACGGGGAGAACCTGGCGGACCGGCCCGGAGCCCGGTAGAGCTGGGGGACCGGCCCGGAGCCGCGTAGAGCTGGGCGACCGGCTCGGAGCCCGCTAGACCGTGCGGACCGGGCCGGAGCCGGGAGCGGGGAAAACGGGGGGACCGGCGCGGAGCCGGGCGGACCCCGCGGTCCGGCGCGGCGCCGGGACTGGAAACGGCTGGCGGCCCGGCCCGGCGCCGGGACCGGGTAGACCTGGCGGCCGGCTGCCGTGCCGGGTAGACCTGGCGGCCCGGCCCGGAGCCGGGACCGGAAACGGCTGGCGGACCGGCCCGGAGCCGGGAGAACCTGGCGGACCGGCCCGGAGCCGGGAAGAGCCTGCGAGACCGGCCCGGCCCGGAGCCGGGAGCGGGGAAGCCCGGGGGACCGGCGCGGAGCCCGGTAGAGCTGGGGGACCGGCCCGGAGCCCGCTAGACCGTGCGGACCGGGCCGGAGCCGGGAGCGGGGAAAACGGGGGGACCGGCGCGGAGCCGGGCGGACCCCGCGGTCCGGCCCGGCGCCGGGACCGGAAACGGCTGGCGGACCGGCCCGGAGCCGGGACCGGGTAGACCTGGCGGCCGGCTGCCGTGCCGGGTAGACCTGGCGGCCCGGCCCGGAGCCGGGACCGGAAACGGCTGGCGGACCGGCCCGGAGCCGGGCAGACCCCGCGGTCCGGCTCGGAGCCGAAACGGGGAGAACCTGGCGGACCGGCCCGGAGCCCGGTAGAGCTGGGGGACCGGCCCGGAGCCCGCTAGACCGTGCGGACCGGGCCGGAGCCGGAAGCGGGGAAAACGGGGGGACCGGCGCGGAGCCGGGCGGACCCCGCGGTCCGGCCCGGCGCCGGGACCGGAAACGGCTGGCGGACCGGCCCGGAGCCGGGACCGGGTAGACCCGGCGGCCGGCTGCCGTGCCGGGTAGACCTGGCGGCCCGGCCCGGAGCCGAAGGCGGGAAAAGCCGGGGGTCCGGGCAGACCCCGCGGTCCGGCTCGGAGCCGAAACGGGGAGAACCTGGCGGGCCGGCCCGGAGCCCGGTAGAGCTGGGGGACCGGCCCGGAGCCGCGTAGAGCTGGGCGAGCGGCTCGGAGCCCGCTAGACCGTGCGGACCGGGCCGGAGCCGGGAGCGGGGGAAAAGGGGGGGTCCGGCGCGGAGCCGGCACCGGAAACAGCTGGCGGACCGGCCCGGAGCCGGCTAAACGCGGGTTAAACCGCCCGGCGCCGGGACCGGGTAGACCTGGCGGCCGGCTGCCGTGCCGGGTAGACCTGGCGGCCCGGCCCGGAGCCGGGACCGGAAACGGCTGGCGGACCGGCCCGGAGCCGGGCAGACCCCGCGGTCCGGCTCGGAGCCGAAACGGGGAGAACCTGGCGGACCGGCCCGGAGCCCGGTAGAGCTGGGGGACCGGCGCGGAGCCCGGTAGAGCTGGGGGACCGGCCCGGAGCCCGCTAGACCGTGCGGACCGGGCCGGAGCCGGAAGCGGGGAAAACGGGGGGACCGGCGCGGAGCCGGGCGGACCCCGCGGTCCGGCCCGGCGCCGGGACCGGAAACGGCTGGCGGACCGGCCCGGAGCCGGGACCGGGTAGACCCGGCGGCCGGCTGCCGTGCCGGGTAGACCTGGCGGCCCGGCCCGGAGCCGAAGGCGGGAAAAGCCGGGGGTCCGGGCAGACCCCGCGGTCCGGCTCGGAGCCGAAACGGGGAGAACCTGGCGGGCCGGCCCGGAGCCCGGTAGAGCTGGGGGACCGGCCCGGAGCCGCGTAGAGCTGGGCGAGCGGCTCGGAGCCCGCTAGACCGTGCGGACCGGGCCGGAGCCGGGAGCGGGGGAAAAGGGGGGGTCCGGCGCGGAGCCGGCACCGGAAACAGCTGGCGGACCGGCCCGGAGCCGGCTAAACGCGGGTTAAACCGCCCGGCGCCGGGACCGGGTAGACCTGGCGGCCGGCTGCCGTGCCGGGTAGACCTGGCGGCCCGGCCCGGAGCCGGGACCGGAAACGGCTGGCGGACCGGCCCGGAGCCGGGCAGACCCCGCGGTCCGGCTCGGAGCCGAAACGGGGAGAACCTGGCGGACCGGCCCGGAGCCCGGTAGAGCTGGGGGACCGGCGCGGAGCCCGGTAGAGCTGGGGGACCGGCCCGGAGCCCGCTAGACCGTGCGGACCGGGCCGGAGCCGGGAGCGGGGAAAACGGGGGGACCGGCGCGGAGCCGGGCGGACCCCGCGGTCCGGCCCGGCGCCGGGACCGGAAACGGCTGGCGGACCGGCCCGGAGCCGGGACGGGGTAGACCTGGCGGCCGGCTGCCGTGCCGGGTAGACCTGGCGGCCCGGCCCGGAGCCGGAAGCGGAAATGCCCGAGGGACCGGCGCGGAGCCGGGCAGACCCCGCGGTCCGGCTCGGAGCCGAAACCGGGGACAGCTGGCGGCCCGGCCCGGAGCCGGGAGGAGCCTGCGGACCGGCCCGGCCCGGAGCCGAGATCGGGGAAACCCGGGGGACCGGCGCGGAGCCGGGCGGACCCCGCGGTCCGGCGCGGAGCCGGGCGGACCCCGCGGTCCGGCCCGGCGCCGGGACCGGAAACAGCTGGCGGACCGGCCCGGAGCCGGGACCGGGTAGACCTGGCGGCCGGCTGCCGTGCCGGGTAGACCTGGCGGCCCGGCCCGGAGCCGGGAGCGGGAACACCTGCCGGACCGACCCGGAGCCGGGTAGAGACGGGGTACCGTCCCGGAACCGGGAAGTTCCGGCGGACCGGCCCGGAGCCGGGTAGAGCCGGGGGACCGGGCCGGAGCCGGGCGGCAGACCCCGCGGACCGGCCCGGAGCCGAGTAGAGTCGCCCGTAGTGCCGCCCGGGCCCGGGTAGGCCCGTCCGCCGGTTCCGGAGCCGGCCGGATCCGTCGCTAGGAGCGGACGGACGAGCAGGAGGGCAGGACGGCAGGAGGCATCGTCGTGAAAAAAGGAGACTCGGGCGGGAGGTCGGTCACGCCGCCGCCGCATCCTCCCTTCCCCCTCGCCCGCGACGCACGCGGACGTTCGAGGCGACGATTAATAAAACGCACGAGCGGTTAACTCGTCGATCGACTCTGTCTTCCTTTCTCTCTCTTTTATTCCTTCGCGATTTAAAAGTGAAAAAATAAATAATAATAATAAATAAAATAAAATAAAATAATAAAAAAAAAAAAAACGGAAAAAAAAAAAATAAAAAAAAAACGGGGCCGGGGCTGGGGCCAGAGCTGGGCAAAGGGCCGAGACCGAGGCCTAGGCCGAGACCAGGACCGGGACCGACACCGAGGCATAGGCCGAGGCCTGAGCCGGGACGGGGACCGGGACCGGGACCAGGACCGAGACTGAGACCGAGGGCTAGGCCGAGACCTGGGCCGGGACCGAGAGCGAGAGCGAGAGCGAGAGCGAGAGCGAGAGCGAGAGCGAGAGCGAGGCCTAGGCCGAGGCCTGGGCCGGGACTGGGACCGAGAGCGAGAGCGAGGCCTAGGCGGAGGCCAGGGCCGGGACCGGGATCGGGACCGGGACTGAGAGCGAGGCCTAGGCCAAGGCCTGGGCCGGGACTGGGACCGAGAGCGAGGCCTAGGCGGAGGCCAGGGCCGGGACCGGGACCGGGACTGAGAGCGAGGCCTAGGCCAAGGCCTGGGCCTGGGCCGGGACCGGGACCGAGAGCGAGAGCGAGGCCTAGGCGGAGGCCAGGGCCGGGACCGGGACCGGGACTGAGAGCGAGACCGAGGCCTAGGCCAAGGCCTGGGCCTGGACCGGGACTGAGAGCGAGACCAAGGCCTAGGCCAAGGCCTGGGCGGGGACCGGGACCAAGGGAGAGACCGAGAGCGAGACCGAGGCCTAGGCCGAGGCCTGGGCGGAGACCGGGACCAGGACTGAGAGAGAGGCCTAGGCCGAGGCCGAGGCCTGGGCCGGGGCCGGGGCCAGGGCCGGGGCCGGGGCCGGGGCCGGGGCCGGGACCGGGACCGGGACCGGGACCGGGACCGGGACCGGGACCGAGAGCGAGAGCGAGAGCGAGGCCTAGGCCGAGGCCTGAGCCGGGACCGAGAGCGAGAGCGAGAGCAAGAGCGAGAGCGAGGCCTAGGCCGAGGCCTGGGCGGGGACCGGGACCGGGACCGGGACCGGGACCGGGACCGGGACCGGGACCGAGAGCGAGAGCGAGAGCGAGACCGAGGCCTAGGCCAAGGCCTGGGCCTGGACCGGGACCGAGAGCGAGAGCAAGGCCTAGGCGGAGGCCAGGGCCGGGACCGGGATCAGGACCGGGACCGGGACTGAGAGCGAGGCCTAGGCCAAGGCCTGGGCCTGGGCCGGGACCGGGACCAGGACCGAGAGTGAGAGCGAGGCCTAGGCCGAGGCCTGAGCCGGGACCGGGACAGGGACCGGGACCGAGAGCGAGACTGAGGCCTAGGCCGAGGCCTGAGCCGGGACCGAGAGTGAGAGCGAGAGCAAGAGCGAGAGCGAGGCCTAGGCCGAGGCCTGGGCCGGGACCGGGACCGGGACCGGGACCGGGACCGAGAGCGAGACCGAGACCGAGAGCGAGACCGAGACCGAGAGCGAGACCGAGACCGAGACCGAGACCGAGGCCTAGGCCGAGACCTAGGCCGAAACCGAGACCGAGAGCGAGGCCTAGGCCAAGGCCCGAGACCGAGACCTGAGGCCTAGGCTGAGGCCCGAGGCCTAGGCCGAGACCTAGGCCGAAACCGAGACCGAGAGCGAGGCCTAGGCCGAGGCCCGAGACCGAGACCGAGACCCGAGGCCCGAGACCGAGACCTAGGCTGAAACCGAGACCGAGAGCGAGGCCTAGGCCGAGGCCCGAGACCGAGACCGAGACCCGAGACCTAAGGCCCAAGGCCTAGGCTGAGACCGAGACCGAGACCGAGACCGAGACCGAGACCGAGACCGAGACCGAGACCGAGACCGAGACCGAGACCGAGGGCTAGGCTGAGGCCCGAGGCCTAGGCCGAGACCTAGGCCGAAACCGAGACCGAGAGCGAGGCCTAGGCCAAGGCCCGAGACCGAGACCTAGGCCTAGGCCGAGACCTAGGCTGAAACCGAGACCGAGAGCGAGGCCTAGGCCAAGGCCCGAGACCGAGACCTGAGGCCTAGGCCGAGGCCCGAGGCCTAGGCCGAGACCTAGGCTGAAACCGAGACCGAGGGCGAGGCCTAGGCCGAGGCCCGAGACCGAGACCTGAGGCCTAGGCCGAGACCGAGACCGAGACCGAGGGCTAGGCCGAGGCCCGAGGCCTAGGCTGAGACCTAGGCCGAAACTGAGACCAAGAGAGAGGCCTAGGCCAAGGCCCGAGACCGAGACCCGAGGCCTAGGCTGAGACCTAGGCCGAAACCGAGACCGAGAGCGAGGCCTAGGCCGAGGCCCGAGACGGAGACCGAGACCTGAGGCCTAGGCCGAGACCGAGACCGAGACCTGAGGCCTAGGCCGAGACCAAGACCGAGGGCTAGGCCGAGGCCCGAGACCGAGACCGAGACCTGAGGCCTAGGCCGAGACCGAGACCGAGACCGAGACCGAGGGCTAGGCCGAGGCCCGAGGCCCGAGACCGAGACCGAGACCTGAGGCCTAGGCCGAGACCAAGACCGAGGGCTAGGCTGAGGCCCGAGGCCTAGGCCAAGACCTAGGCCGAAACCGAGCCTGAGACCGAGGGCTAAGCTGAGGCCCGAGGCCTAGGCCGAGACTTAGTCCGAAACCGAGACCGAGACCTGAGGCCTAGGCCGAGACCGAGACCGAGACCGAGACCTGAGGCCTAGGCCGAGACCAAGACCGAGGGCTAGGCTGAGGCCCGAGGCCTAGGCCAAGACCTAGGCCGAAACCGAGCCTGAGACCGAGGGCTAAGCTGAGGCCCGAGGCCTAGGCCGAGACTTAGTCCGAAACCGAGACCGAGAGCGAGAGCGAGGCCTAGGCCAAGGCCCGAGACCGAGACCGAGACCGAGACCGAGACCTGAGGCCTAGGCCGAGACCGAGACCGAGGGCTAGGCTGAGGCCCGAGGGCTAGGCTGAGGCCCGAGGCCTAGGCCGAGACCTAGGCCGAAACCGAGACCGAGACCGAGAGCGAGGCTGAGGCCCGAGGGCTAGGCTGAGGCCCGAGGCCTAGGCCGAGACCTAGGCCGAGACCGAGACCGAGAGCGAGGCCTAGGCCGAGGCCCGAGACCGAGACCTGAGGCCTAGGCCGAGGCCCGAGACCGAGACCTGAGGCCTAGGCTAAGACCCGAGGCCTAGGCCGAGACCGAGGCCTAGGCCTAGGCTAAGACCCGAGGCCGAGGCCGCGACCGCGACTGAGACCGAGGCCTAGGCCTAGGCTAAGACCCGAGGCCTAGGCCGCGACCGAGACCGAGGCCTAGGCTAAGACCCGAGGCCAGGGCCGAGACCGCGACCGCGACCGAGAAAAAAAAAAAAAAAAAGGAAATGAATGAATGAATGAATGAGTGAATGAATAAATAAACAAATAATTGAAAACAGCACCGGAAATAAATAAATACACAATAAAATAAGTAAATAAATAAATAAATAAATAAATTATAAATAAGTAAATACAATCCAGAATGAAGCAGTTAATTATTTAAATAATTAAATCAATGCCTTGGAAATAAATAAATAAGTAAGTAAGTAAGTAAGTAAAAGGGAAACGAATAAATAAATAAATAATAAAACAAACAAATAAATAAACCCTGAAATTAATTAGTTTTTTTAATTAATTAAAAAAGTAATTAAAAAAAAAAAAAAAAAAAAAAAAAAAAAAAAAAAAATTAAATTTCAAAAAGGCCCGGAAGTAAGACATTAAAATAATCAATTAATCAATTAATTATTGGATCGAGTAAATAAATAAATAAATAAATAAATAAATCAACAAACCAAAAGTAATTAATTAATTAATTAAATAAAGGGAACGAATGAACGAATGAACGAACGAATAAATAAATAAATAAATAAATAAACAAACAAATAAATTTTTAGAACCCGGAAGGAATGAATTAATTAATTAATTGGTTGATTGATTGGTGGGTTTAATTAATTAATTAATTAATTAATTAATTAATTAATTACTAAAGGAAATAAATAAATAAATAAATAAATAAATAAATCGACCAACCAACCAACCAACCAACCCGGAAGTAATTAATTAATTAATTAATTAGTTAGTTAATCAATCAATCAATCAACCAGTCAATCAATGAATCAATCAATCAATCAATCAATTAATTAAACCCGGAAGTAATTAATTAATTAGTTAATTAATTAATTAATTAATTATTCGAATAAATAAATAAATGAATAAATGAATAAACAAACAAACAAACGAACGAACCCGGGGGTAATTAATTAATTAATTAATTAATTATATCGATAGAGGAATGAATGAATGAATAACAAAATAAATAAATAGATAAATAAATAAATAAACGC